>NC_133122.1:101866248-102079451 GCF_033568475.1 Henckelia pumila | reverse complement strand
AGAGCATAGGCCACATCCGGTCTAGTAGATATCATCCCATACATGATACTACCTATGGCTGACGCATATGGTATATGTGTCATTTTCTCTATCTCTTCGTCAGTCTTGGAACACATAGACTTGGATAGAGAAACTCCATGACACATAGGTAGATGTCCTCTCTTGGACTCATCCATTGAAAACCTTTTCAATATAGTGTCTATGTAGGTTGCTTGAGTGAGTCCTATCATTCTCTTAGATCTATCTCTATAGATCTGTATCCCTAGAATATAGGATGCCTCACCCAAATCCTTCATCGAGAATCTACCTGATAACCATGTCTTTGTTGACTGCAACATCCCTACGTCATTCCCAATGAGTAGGATGTCATCAACATAAAGTACTAAGAATGTTACCGCATCCTTAACTACTTTCTTGTACACGCA
The DNA here is from genome assembly GCF_033568475.1 of Henckelia pumila. Lineage (NCBI taxonomy): Eukaryota > Viridiplantae > Streptophyta > Magnoliopsida > Lamiales > Gesneriaceae > Henckelia > Henckelia pumila. The sequence goes on along the minus strand of NC_133122.1, from coordinate 102,079,026 downwards.
TGGTTCCTCCGGGTTCTTGATGAAACCAAAATCCTTTATTGTTTCATCAAATTTCTGGTTCCAACTTCTTGATGCTTGTTTTAGACCATAAATTGATCTCTGAAGCTTGCATACCTTATGCTCGCTTCCCATGGAGGTGAATCCTTCAGGCTGCATCATATAGATTTCTTCCTTAATGTTTCCATTAAGAAATGCAGTCTTCACATCCATTTGCCATATCTCATAGTCATACCATGCTGCTATGGCAATTAGGATTCTTATGGACTTGAACATTGCGACTGGTGAAAAGGTTTCATCATAGTCAACTCCTTGTCTTTGGGTATAACCTTTTGCAACCAATCGTGCCTTATAGGTCAACACCTTGCCATCAGGCCCAAGTTTTCTTTTGTAAATCCATTTACATCCTATTGGAACAATTCCATCAGGAGGATCTACTAAAGACCAAACTTGGTTTGAATGCATCGAATCTATTTCCGATTGCATAGCTTCAAGACATAAATTTGAATCCACATCAGAAATTGCTTCCTTGAAGTTTCTTGAATCACATCCAATGTCGGGTTCACTTTGATCCCCTTCAAGAAGAAGACCATATCTAATAGGAGGCCTAGAATTCCTCTCGGATCTCCTAGTAGGCGTGTCTTGTGATGATTCTTGAGGTGTAGGATCGCTATTTTGTATCTCGGGTTCTTCTCAAATTTCTTCGAGTTCCATCATCTTGCCTTTCTTATCCAATAAGAACTCCTTCTCCAAGAAGGTGGCATTCCTTGAACCAAACACTTTTGTTTCATTAGGATGATAGAAATAATATCCGATTGAATTCTTCGGATACCCCACAAAATAACATAAGGGGGATCGACTATCCAACTTATCTCCCACTGTCTGCTTCACGTAAGCAGAACATCCCCAAATCCTCAAGTACGAATACTTAGGAGCTTTGCCATTCCATAACTCGTATGGTGTTTTATTTACTGCTTTAGTATGGACGTTGTCTAACAACAATAGCGCCGTTTCAAGCGCGTAGCCCCAAGACGAAGGTGGGAGCTCAGTGAAGCTCATCATGGATCGAACCATGTCCAACAAAGTTCGATTGCGATGCTCCGAAACACCATTAAGCTGTGGTGTCATAGGAGGAGTCCACTGAGAGAGAATCTCATTCTCTTTTAGATAGTCCAAAAACTCGACACTTAAGTATTCTCCACCACGATCCGATCGAAGTGCCTTAATACTTTTGCCTAGTTTGTTTTCTACTTCAGCCTTGAATTCTTTGAACCTTTCAAATGCTTCAGACTTATATTTCATTAAATATAAATACCCATACCTAGAATGATCATCAGTAAAGGTAATGAAGTAGGTGTTGCCACATTTAGTACCAATCCTAAATGGACCGCAAACATCTGTATGGATCAAATCCAACAGATTTTGACTACGCTCAGGTTTCCCTTTGAAAGGAAATTTAGTCATTTTTCCCTTTAGGCAGGACTCACAAGTAGGTAGAGAGTTAATTTCAGACATATCAAACATGCCCTCTCCCACTAGCTTGTTCATCCTCCTTGAGGAAATATGACCTAACCTAGCATGCCAAAGGTTTGCCGGGTTTTGACTATCGTTTTTTCCTTTTATTTGTTGTTACCGGTTTATCAACATAATTAATTGGAACGTCTTTTAATTTTAAGTTATATAGATCGTTTTTAAATTGTCCACTTCAAATCAAACATTCATTCTTGTAAATATTGCAAATCCCATTCACAAAATTACAAGAAAACCCATCTCTATCAAGCATAGAAATAGAAATAATGTTTTAATGAAATCTTTGGCACAAATAAAAAATATCTTTCTCATAATACAACTTAAAATTGGTTTGCAAAATTAAACAAATATTTCCCATAGCTATGGATTTAACTCTGGAACCATTCCCGAGCCTTGACTAGGTCTCACCCATCCTTAGCCTATTAAGCCTTGACTAGGTCTCACCCATCCTTAGCCTATTACTTCTTGTCATCATTTGCAACTCATTGCAAATGTGAGATCTACATCTGGTATCCAATACCCAAGAAGTAGTATTAAGAAAAACATTTATTTCAATGTAAAACATACCTTTTGCAGTTCGCAACTGCTCGAGGTATTCCTTGCAGTTACGTTTCCAATGACCGGTTTTCTTGCAGTGATGGCAAACTTGTTTAGACTTGTCCAATTTTGCACGTAACATTTGGCCTTGAGATCATGGTCCAACCATTTCTCTAGTTCGGCCAACCTTTCGGCAGTTACATCAGCCGGGGCTGTTTTCGGAGAAACCTTTTCTAACACTTAGAAAATCTTTTCCGAACTTAGGACAATCTTAACTAATGGAATCATTCCGTATTGTTTGCGCCAATAAGTTTGTTTTGTTCGAGAATTGAAACATGTGGATTACGAAGATTCATCATAATGATATACTGAGATGAAACAGACAATTGTCGATGATTGTTTAATTAATTTACTAAGACATAAAATATGGCGAATTTTAATTTTATGAATTACACTCCCACTATTTTAACGATTTCACCACCCTCTAGTGAAAACGGGAAACTTTTTCCTTAGTGAGAACATGGAGTCCAATTGACAAATCATAGTCCCGAATAATATCAGCCAACCATAATTTTCAAAAGGTAGAGCCCAATTACTTCCAAAGTAACCCCCATGTATTTACCTCATGTCCAATAAGGGCCCAATAATATGACGCCGTTTATTGTGACATGTCAAGATGACCCATCAATATTAAGTTGTGATGGACGGTCGCCATGTGGATCCCCCAATAATATGAGCCGATCCCATGGGAGTTCCACCCAAATTACAACATTTGTCGATCCAATGTACAGCTTTCCGACGAACGGGCCCCCCCCAATAATATGAGCCGGACCATATCCGCGGGTAGCATCTCATACATTGATCGTTGATGGAAGGTAGGAAAATTTAAATAATATTTAAATTCCCTTTTATTAATCTTGATATAAATTTTAAATCATATTTAAAATGAGGGATTTTTAATTTTGAAAATTTGTCTCATCATTCATTTTTATGTATGCTTGCGGGATTCATACAATTTGTTCTAAACATGCATACATCAATAATATCATATATTATTTAAGGATGATCGATCCCATTATCTATTCGACCCGTGGTTGCCAATCACGAGTCTAAGTCCAATCCTAGGTAATATGCAGGTATGCAATGCAATCCTATTACATTGAGCTTCCAATTTACATTTCTTCAGTCTTCATTGTCTGCTGGGCCCACCATTTCTTCAAATCTTTGTCTCCCACTAAGTCTAATAAATTTACAATAAATTTCGATGACAAATATGGGATACATTTGTAGGGGTGGGAACGGGCCATAAACCAGGCCCACTTTTATTACATATGACAATCATATTGGGCTATAAACCAAGCCCATTAATAAACACCAACAACAATAAGACAAATGTAAATTCCTAACATACACCTACAAAATTGGTTATGGCAATCGATAATCCCATTATCCAATTTTAAATTCAAAATTTAAAAATTGGATAAACATGCTGTGGCATCATAATTTAAAAGATAAAATCATATTTTATCTTATCCATCCATAAGATCACATCTTATCATCAATTGTACCAAAATAATCAATTTTCAAAATTCAATTTAACGGATAAAATATTTAAATTTTCCAAAAATTCAAATTTATCCAAAAATCAATTTAAAAAATTTCGGACTCGAACAATTCGATCCGATGCCTCGTGATCTTATCAAAAACATTTTTCGATCGGATCAAACACTAGAATTTCAAAAATTCAAAATTTTCAAAAATCAATTTTTAATTTTTCCGGGCTGCCCGGGACAATCCCGGGCAGCCCGTTCCCTGACCGGGCGCGGGCTGGGCAGCCCGCCGCTGCCCTGGGCAGCGATCACATCGCTGCCCTTTTTCTTGCCCGTCAGAAAAATAAAATTTTTGATTTTTAAAAATATGTTTTGTTTCAAAAACCCGAGGCCAAAAAATTTTGTACAATCGATTAATTTAATCGTTTGATCTGAGCAACCTGGCTCTGATACCACTGTTGTAAAACCGTGTTCAGATCAATTGAATCGATACCCGGTGCAGCGGAAGTTTAAAAAATTTTATTTTTCTTTGATATGAAACAATTTCATATCATGGGTATCAAAACGTTTAACGATTAAATCACACAAGTAAAATAAATAATAATTAATTAAATATTTTACCTCCAATCTCGAAGCGAGATTATGGACACCAACAGAATTTAATCTGCTCTTCTTGTATATCCCGGGAACCGATGGCGTCACGATCAATCACCGGAATAAGGTCCACGAACAGAAAACAGAAACCCTCTGATTGACTGCACTAGAAATCAATCAGAAGTTTTGCGTAGAGAATAAACAGATATGATCTGTTAATTCAGAATTGTAATTTTTCACAAAAATCACAAGTCTGAATTTTCTCCAAGAGGGACAAGGATTTCGAAAAACTCTTAGAATATTTAGAGTGTAATTTCGAAAATTATAAGACACAAAGTGTTTGATTTTCGAACCCAACACCTCTATTTATAGATAATTTCTAGTTATAATTGTATCAGGACTCTAACTCCTTAAAGCCCACAATCCATAACTTAAGCCCAACAAGCCAAGCCCGTTGTTATAGAAATTAATATAAAATTCATCGTGACTCCGATTGATAAATTGATTTCACCAATGTGCACAGAAACCATTTCTGCATCTTTTAGAGTCAAGATAATTTTTCTGAATCCGAATTCAGTGATTTCCAAAAATGCCCATCACTATGTCATTTTAGGAAATTCCACTCCCTTTAGTTGAAAAATCCAATTTCTCTTTCATTAAATTTAACTCTTTAAATTTAACTATCTCTACGGGGTTTTAGTAATCCATTACTTGTGTAACCCTCAATGGTTCAGGAATACAGCTAGCCGTGGGCTCACAACTCCTTGTGACTCGGAACAACAATTTCCGACTTACCCAACGAATCATGGTAAGAGCATCTAGCAACATCGCCCCATGATTCCCTAGGTATTACTGATAGTGCCTGCAAGAACCAGTAGATTTTGGTTAGCGTACAGTACGGTCCCTTCAACCAAATATCCCGATCGAATCAACAACCATTGGTGCATCGAGAGTCGTTCGAGATTCGATAACTATGCACAACATCTTGGAGATCTATTAGTGACATCGCATGTGTTACTAGGATAACCATTAACCTAAAACACATCATGTACTCTGGCCAGAGATTCGTCACACTAATATATCCTCAGATCGCATAGGATATCCACACTCGCAAGTATGTGGTGAATCCTTGACAACAAAGCATCGACTCCTATATGCGTCGTAACTGTACCCAATCCCGACACCTGATGACCCCCATAGAGTCGGTAAACGAGTCAAAGCACAGTACTAGCATATAGAGTCTCAATGATGTTTCAAGTAATAAGGACTAATGTTGTACAACCAAAAACGCGGACTTTGTCCACTCGATAAGTGATAACTACTTGGAAAGCCCGAATAGGGTAGTTAGATCATTCATCATATGAATATCCATTTGCATGCTTCGAACATCTCTATGTTCCCTACCAATGAAACGTGGTACTCTGCATCGCAAATGCTAGTCTCAAACTCGAGCGATCCTTATCCTTATTTTCGGACGGCTCAATCAACTAGGAACTGTTTAGAATATACATTGACTATAAGATGTGTTTCATGATAGTCATCCCCATGTACTACCACATCTTACATACACTATAGTATATTCAAGGTCTTTATCAAAACAACAATAGTATATCACAATATAACAATATGAAGAAAGATAAAGTCATTGCCATTAATAAAATGTAAATTATATTAAACAAAGATTGTTTACACAAAGAGTCATAAAAGCCCTTAGCCACAAGTTGGTTATCCGGGCACCCACTCTTTCAGAGGTGTTGTTCGTTTCGGTAAGAAGGACAAGTGTGATCACTGTGGGAAGAACCATCCATCCGACAAGTGCCGTAGAGCTTCTGGAGCTTGTTTCCGTTGTGGAGAGACTGGTCATATCCGGAGGGATTGTTTACTGTCTGGGGGAGGCGGTTTTGGTTCTAGTTCAGGATCTGGTTCTCAGGCCACCGTTCAGCAGAGGTCGCAGGGACAGCCTGCTGGGAGTTCTCATTTGAGACCACGAGCTTCTGGCCAGGTGTTTCCTTGAGGCATGATCAGGCAGTGGAGGAGAATGAGAAAGTCATCGCAGGTACATTTCTACTTTATGGTATACCTGCTCTTGTACTTATTGACACTGGTGCATCTCATTCCTTCATTTCTGCACATTTTGTTAAAAGGCATAATGTAGTAGCCCGTTCCCTAATTGAGTAATTAAAGGATTAATGCTAATTAATTGAATTAGGTATCGGACGGATCGGAAGCTCCGAAGGCACGATCGGAAGCTCCGAACAGGATCGGAAGCTTCGATGAGCGATCGGAGGCACCGATGTTATTACATCAGGCATGACGTGTGGTTGGATCGGAAGCTCCAATCAGGACCGGAGGCTCCGATCACCCCTATCCGGAGTCAACAAGTGATATTTTGACACGTGGCAGATCAGGATCTTCGGAAGCTCCGATGGCAGGATCGGATGTTCCGATCGAGGTTCGGACGTTCCGATCAAGGATTGGTCCGGAGGTCGGAGAGGCGTTCGGTAGTCGTAGCGGAGTTGTGCCCAAGTTCTGGAGGCATCGACATCAAAGGGCTAACGACGGACGAAGGTATAGCCTTTGCTTCTTATAAATATTTAGGAGTATGCAATAGCTTAGTTAAGGCTTTTAGAGCACTTTAATGATAGTAGTATCATTTGGCAGTGTAGAGCAGACTATAGGCGTGGACCTAGAGTTGGTAGAGCTTGCACTGTATTGAGGTACGAAAGTACTGTTCGAGATATCCTGACTGAGTATGCATGTATTATGTGACCGCATGATTTATATGCCATGATATTATGCTGCATTCATTTGCATCTTGCTGTATCTCCTTCGAGATGTCTGTTAGTAGGGTTGTACCCTATCCTGTTAGTGGATGGACTTCCATCGATTTGGGTCCGGCGTTTCCACGGTTATCTCGGTATGGGAGCCACCTCCTGAAGCGACGGCACAACGTGCTACATACCAGGGCCCGGTCTGTCTCTGTTATCTGATCCTTGACCTCGAGTCTATAGGGAGTTCACTTTGCATGCATGTATACACATACTCTCGCACTGAGCGTTTTATGCTCACGTCTCGTACTCTGTATTTTCTGGACACCCTATTCCATGGGGCAGGTTTGCGATTGGACGAGGAGGGTGGATCCAGGAGGGGCTAGTCAGTGGTTGGCCAGCTGGAGCTTCGTCGAGGTTTTATTACTGTTGTTTGGGTTTATACAGCTATTCGATTTGGTTGTATATTATTGGATAATTACAGATTCCTTTACTTGGGATTGTATAATGTTATTGGATTCCGCAGTTTTATTCTGATATCTGTTTAATTAAGTTAATTGCATGCATAAGTTCTGTTTAGTAGGTGATCCGGGTAAGGGTCACTACATTTATGGTATCAGAGCATGCAAAAGATTTCTTGGGATTTAGTCTCATCTTGAGGTATTTTTGTAGATGTCAAATCGTGGCGACCAGAGTTCTCATGGAAGTATTGGTGGGCGTTGGGGAGATGCCGACCGGGAGCCTCATCGAGAACGGCGTCATCGTCATCATGACGACGAGCGTTTCACTGTGCGTCGATTCTTAGCTATGGGTCCTAAGCCCTTAGTTGGAGGTGAGTCTCCGGAGGATGCGGAGAACTGGTTAGACCGTATGGAGACGACTTTTCAGACTTTCTAATGCACCGATGAGCAGAAGGTGGAGACCCTTGGCTATCTTCTGGATGGGCGTGCGCAGGTGGTGGAGGTTTACTTCTACACCTTTTGTTGCGGCGAGAGGAGTGGCCACCTGGGCCGAGTTCCGCACAGCTTTCCAAAAGCGGTATTTTCCTCCTGCACTCCGTCAGTCGAAGGCAGGCGAGCTACTGAGTCTGCGACAGGGAGCCATGTCTATCGATGAGTATCAGCAGAGGTTCTTTGATCTGTTATCCTATTGCCCCGAGATTGCTGATAGCTCAGAGATGAAGTATAATCTGTTTCTTCAGGGCCTTAACCCTGAGATCCATGACCGTGTGGCGGTTGGTGACGACATGTCCTACGAGGGTTTGGTGAGCCGTTGTCACCAGGCGGAGGACAGCATTCGGCGGAACAGGTCTTTCTCTCAGTCGAGACCTGCTAGTTCTTTGGGTCCCCGTGCCCAAACTTTCAAGAAGTCTGGATCTTCTTCTTCCTCTGGTTCTGGAGGTATTGTCCGTTTCGGTAAGAAGGACAAGTGTGATCACTGTGGGAAGAACCATCCATCCGACAAGTGCCGCAGAGCTTCTGGAGCTTGTTTCCATTGTGGAGAGACTGGTCATATCCGGAGGGATTGTCCACAGTCTGGGGGAGGCGGTTCTGGTTCTGGTTCAGGATCGGGTTCTCAGGCTACCGTACAGCAGAGGTCGCAGGGACAGTCTGCTGGGAGTTCTCATTTGAGGCCACGAGCTTCTGGCCAGGTGTTTGCCCTGAGACATGATCAGGCAGTGGAGGAGAATGAGAAAGTCATCGCAGGTACATTTCTGCTTTATGGTATACCTGCTCTTGTACTTATTGACACTGGTGCATCTCATTCCTTCATTTCTGCATGTTTTGTTAGAAGGCATAAGTTACCATGCATTGCACTAGACCTAGTGATGTCTGTTTCTACTCCGACGGGCCAATCTGCTTTGGCTAAGCGTCTAGTGATGGGTTGCCCTTTAGAGTTCGAAGGGAACGTTCTATTGGCGAATCTCATGGTCCTGGCGATGGACGACTTTGATTGCATTCTGGGAATAGATGTGCTGACTACCTATCGAGCTTCAGTGGACTGCTATCAGAGATTAGTACGCTTTCATCCGGAAGGGAGTGAGAGTTGGTTTTTCTATGGTGAGGGAGCGCGACCCCCGATGCCTTTGGTATCAGCTTTGAGAGCCTGTCGAGCTCTAGAGTCTGGCGGGGAAGGCTACCTTATCTATGCAGTTGATTTGTCCGCTGAGAGTATTGGGATAGAGAGCATTCCTGTTGTAGATGAATTTCCAGATGTGTTTCCTGATGAGATTCCGGGTTTTCCTCCTGCTAGGGAAGTCGAGTTTGGCATAGAGTTGATGCCGGGTACTTCGCCTATTTCTAGAGCACCGTATCGTCTGGCTCCGTCAGAGATGCGTGAGTTAAAGAATCAGCTACAGGATCTTTTGGACAAGGGGTACATTCGTCCTAGTGTATCTCCTTGGGGAGCTCCTGTTCTCTTCGTGAAGAAGAAGTATGGGTCGATGCGGCTGTGCATTGACTATCGGCAGCTGAATCGAGTCACTGTGAAGAACAAGTATCCGTTGCCTCGTGTTGATGACTTGTTTGACCAGCTGCAGGGCACATCAATTTACTCCAAGATTGACTTGAGATCTGGGTATCATCAGTTGAGAGTCCGTGATCAGGACGTAGCCAAGACTGCATTCCGTACTCGCTATGGGCATTACGAGTTCCTAGTGATGCCATTTGGTTTGACTAATGCACCGGCTATATTCATGGATCTGATGAACCGTGTCTTCAGGGAGTATTTGGACAAGTTTGTCGTGGTCTTCATTGACGACATCTTGGTGTATTCGCATAATACGGAAGAGCATGTTTTGTTGGAAAACTGGCGAGTTCCCAGACCAATTACGATTGATACCCGGTGCAGCGGAAGTTTAAAATTTTTTTTCATGGAACGTTTCCATGGTTTGGGTATCAACCGTTCATCGATTGAATTACGTGTGTGTGTAAAATTCAAATAACAATTAATTAAATTTTACCTTCAATCTCGCAACGAGATTACTGGACACCAACAGATTTTATCTGCTCTTGTTGTCTCTCCCTGGAACCGATGAACTCCTTCAATCAGGTCCACGAACAGAGGTTTAATCCCTCTGATAGATTGCACTAGAAAATCTATCAGAAGTTTTCTGCGAAGAGATTACACGAATCTGATTCGTTATTCCTGACCGCGATTCAAAATCACAGACCGGAATTTTCTCGGGCAGAGGGGGAGGGGTCGGCCGAAATTTTCTTTTAGAGAGACTAGGGTTTTCGATTTTTTCTATCAAAAATTATGACCTCTCGTGTGTAATTTCTGTACTGAAATAACTTATTTATAATGCAGGCCACTAACACCTTAGGGCCCATTAGTCATAAGCTGGGGCCCGACAAGCAAAGTCCACTCGTTCAGAAATTAATATAAAATTCATCGTGACTCCGATTGATGAAACGATTTCACCAATGTGCACAGAAACCATTTCTGCACGTTTTAAAGTCAAAATAAATTTTCCTGAATCCGAATTCAGTGGTTTCCAAAAATGTCCATCCCTATGTCATTTTAGAAATCCTACTCCCTTACTCTTATTTAAGAAGTCCAACTCCTTAGTTCATTAAATTTAACTCTTTAAATTTAACTATCTCAACGGGGATTAAAACTCCATTACACTGTGTGACCCTCAATGGTTCAGGGATACAGCTAGCCGTGGGCTCACAACTCCTTGTGACTCGGAACAACACTTTCCGACTTGCCCAACGAATCATGGTAAAGCGCCTAGCAACATCGCCCCATGATTCCCTAGGTATCACTGATAGTGCCTACAAGAACCAGTAGATTTTGGTTAGCGTACAGTACGGTCCCTTCATCCATATATCCCGATCGAATCAACAACCATTGGTATATCGAGAGTCGCTCAAGATTCGATAACTATGCAATGCATCTTGAAGATCAAATTAGTGACATCGCATGTGCTACTAAGAAACCATTTCTTAAATCACATCAAGTACTCTGGCCAGAGATTTGTCACACTAATATCTCCTCAGATCGCATAGGATATCCACACTCGCAAGTATGTGGTGAATCCTTGACAACAATGCATTGACTCCTATATGTGTCGTAACTGTACCCAATCTCGACACCTGATGACCCCCTCAGAGTCGGTAAACGAGTCAAAGCACAGTACTAGCATATAGAGTCTCCATGATGTTTCAAGTCGTAAGGACTAATGGTGTACAACCAAAACCGCGGACTTTATCCACTCGATAAGTGATAACCACTTGGAAAGTCCGGATAGAGTAGTTCGACTATTCATCCTATGAATATCCATTTGCATGCTTCGAACATCTCCATGTTCCCTACCAATGAAACGTGGTACTCCGCATCGCAAATGCTAGTCTCAAACTCGAGCGATCCTTATCCTTATTATCGGACGGCTCAATCGACTAGGAACGGTTTTAGAATATACAGTGACTATAAGATGTATTTCATGATAGACATCTCCATGTTCTACCACATCTTACATACACTATAGTATATTCAAGGTCTTTATCAAAACAACAATAGTATATCACAATATAACAATATGAAGTAATATAAAGTCATTGCCATAAAAGTGTAAATAATATTAAACAAAAGATTGTTTATACAAAGAGTCAACAAAGCCCATAGCCACACAGTTGGCTCACTGGGCACCCACTCTTACAATCTCCCACTTGCCCTATAGCCAACTAGTCATACTACGTAGACCCATTGCTTCGCGATGTTTGTCAAACAATGGTCCTGGCAAAGGCTTAGTAAGTGGATCAGCGATATTGTCTGCAGAGGCCACTCGTTCGACACTGATGTCTCCTCTTTCCACAATCTCCCGGATTATGTGGTATTTCCTCAGTACGTGTTTGGATCTTTGATGAGACCTTGGTTCCTTTGCTTGAGCAACGGCACCCGTGTTGTCGCAGTACACCGGGACTGGACCAACAAATTCAGGAATGACGCCCAACTCTTGGACGAAATTCCTCATCCAAACGGCCTCTTTAGCAGCAGCTGATGCTGCAATGTATTCAGCCTCAGTGGTGGAATCCGCTGTGGTGTCCTGCTTGGAACTCTTCCAAGAGACAGCACCGCCATTGAGCATGAACACAAATCCAGAGGTTGACTTCGAGTCATCCACATCACTTTGGAAGCTAGAGTCGGTATAGCCTTCCAGTTTGAGTTCTCGTCCTCCATAAACCATGAACATATTCTTAGTCCTTCGCAAGTACTTAAGAATGTCCTTCACGGCTTTCCAATGCATCTGACCAGGATTAGACTGATATCTGCTCGTGACACTCAGAGCAAATGCTACATCCGGTCTGGTAGATATCATCCCATACATGATACTACCTATAGCTGACGCATATGGTACATGTGTCATATTCTCTATCTCTGCATCAGTCTTGGGACACATAGACTTGGATAGAGAAACTCCATGACACATGGGTAGATGTCCTCTCTTGGACCCATCCATTGAAAACCGTTTCAATATGGTATCGATGTAGGTTGATTGAGTGAGTCCTATCATTCTCTTAGATCTATCCCTATAGATCTGTATCCCAAGAATGTAGGATGCCTCACCCAAATCCTTCATCGAAAATCTACCTGATAACCATATCTTTGTTGACTGCAACATCCCTACATCATTCCCAATGAGTAGGATGTCATCAACATAAAGTACTAAGAATGTCACAGCATCCTTAACTACTTTCTTGTACACGCACGGTTCCTCCGGGTTCTTGATGAAACCAAAATCTTTTATTGTTTCATCAAATTTCTGGTTCCAACTTCTTGATGCTTGTTTTAGACCATAAATTGATCTCTGAAGCTTGCATACCTTATGCTCGCTTCCCATGGATGTGAACCCCTCAGGCTGCTTCATATAGATTTCTTCCTTAATGTCTCCATTAAGAAAAGCAGTCTTCACATCCATCTGCCATATCTCATAGTCATACCATGCAGCTATGGCAATTAGGATTCTTATGGACTTGAACATTGCGACTGGTGAAAAGGTTTCATCATAGTCAACTCCTTGCCTTTGAGTATAACCTTTCGCCACCAATCGCGCCTTGTAAGTCAATATCTTACCATCAGGCCCAAGCTTTCTTTTGTAGATCCATTTACACCCTATTGGAACAATTCCATCGGGAGGATCCACTAAAGACCAGACTTGGTTAGTATGCATCGAATCCAATTCAGACTGCATAGCTTCAAGCCATAAATTCGAATCCGCATCAGAAATTGCTTCCTTGAAGCTTCTTGGATCACATCCAATGTCGGGTTCATCTTGACCCTCTTCAAGAAGAAGACCATATGGAGGTCTAGAAGTCCTCTCGGATCTTCTAGGTGCAGGCGTGTCCAGCAATGGTTCCTGAGGTGTGGGATCGTTATTTTGTATTTCGGGTTCTTCTCGAACTTCTTCGAGTTCCATCATCTCGCCTTTCTTATCCAATAAGAACTCCTTCTCCAAGAAGGTGGCATTCCGTGAAACAAACACCTTTGTTTCAGCAGGATAATAGAAATAATATCCGATTGAATTCTTCGGATACCCCACAAAATAACACAAGCTGGATCGACTATCCAACTTATCTCCCACTGTCCGCTTCACGTAAGCAGGACATCCCCAAATCCTCAAGTACGAATACTTAGGAGCTTTGCCATTCCATAACTCGTATGGTGTTTTGTCCACTGCTTTAGTGTGGACGTTATTCAACAACAATACCGCCGTTTCAAGCGCATAGCCCCAAAACGAAGGTGGAAGCTCAGTGAAGCTCATCATGGATCGAACCATGTCCAACAAAGTTCGATTACGACGCTCCGATACACCATTAAGCTGTGGTGTCATAGGAGGAGTCCACTGAGAGAGAATCCCATTCTCTTTTAGATAGTCCAAAAACTCGGTACTCAAGTATTCTCCACCTCGATCCGATCGAAGTGCTTTAATACTTTTACCTAGCTTGTTTTCTACTTCAGCCTTGAATTCTTTGAACTTTTCAAATGCTTCAGACTTATATTTCATTAAATATAAATACCCATACCTAGAATAATCATCAGTAAAGGTAATGAAGTAGGTGTGGCCATGTTGAGTCCCTACTCTAAATGGACCACAAACATCTGTATGGATCAAATCCAACAGATTTTGACTACGCTCAGGCTTCCCCTTAAAAGGAGATTTAGTCATTTTCCCTTTTAGGCAGGATTCACAAGTAGGTAGAGAGTTAATATCAGACATATCAAACATGCCCTCTCCCACTAGCTTGTTCATCCTCCTTGAGGAAATATGACCTAGTCTAGCGTGCCATAGGTTTGCCGGGTTTTGACTATCGATTTTCCTTTTGTTTGTTGTCGCCGTTTGTCAATACAATTCACTGGAACGTCTTTTAGTTTTAAATTGTATAGATCGTTTTCAAGTTGTCCATTTCCAATTAAACATTCATTCTTGTAAATATTGCAAATCCCATTCACAAAATTACAAGAATAACCATCTCTATCAAGCATAGAAATAGAAATAATGTTTTTAATTAAATCTGGCACAAATAAAACATCTCTCAACAATAATTTAAAACCATTCTGCAAAATCAAACAAACATCTCCAATGGCCGTAGCTTCAACTCTGGAACCATTCCCGAGCCTCAGCTGGGTCTCACCCATTCTAAGCCTGCGACTTCTTGTCACCTGCAAATCATTGCAAATGTGAGATCCACATCCGGTATCCAATACCCAAGAAGTTGTATTAAGTGACATGTTTATTTCGATATAGAACATACCCTTTGCAGTTCCTAACTGCTCAAGATACTCCTTGCAGTTGCGCTTCCAATGACCCGGCTTTTTGCAGTAATGGCAAACATCCTTGGATTTTCCATTGTTTGAAGCCTTTGTCTTTTGCTTCTTCTCGGGTTCCACTTTCTTGGGTGGGGCAGAACGTTTCTTGCCCTTCATACTTGGCCCCTTCTTTGCAGAAGATGAGGAGCCCACCAAGAAAGCTGGCTTATCCTTCTTAAGTGTGGATTCATATGTAACGAGCATATTGACCATCTCTTCAAGGGTGGCCTCTATCTTGTTCATATTAAAATTTATCACGAATCCATCAAATGAGGAAGGAAGAGATAGAAGCAACAAGTCCACATTGAGTTCATGCTCCAACACCAAATCAAGGGTCGCTAACTTCTGTATGAGCCAAATCACTCGTACCCCATGATCACGGACCGAAGTCCCTTCACGCATGCGGCACGTCATCAACTCCTTAACAGTAGAGAACCTTTCAGCCCTCGACTGAGCCCCAAAAAGTTCCTTGAGTTGCGCGTGAATGTCAGCAGCATTCACCGTGTCCTCAAATCGCCTCTGGAGTTCATCAGACATCGAGACTTGCATATAGCATTTGGTCTTGATGTCATGGTCACACCATACATCAAGTTTGGCCAATTCCTCCGGACTTATGTCAGCTGGTGCTTCCTTCGGAGGTGCTTTCTCTAACACGTAGAGCATTTTCTCCGAAGTTAAGACAATCTTCAACTTCCGGAACCATTCCGTATAGTTGGCGCCAGTCAGCTTGTTTTGTTCGAGGATCGAGAATAAAGGATTTCGCGAATTCATTGTATGAAATACTGAAAAGGAAAACAGACATATATCAATGATTGTTTAACAATTTACTAAGACATAAAATAGGCGAATTTAATTTTATGAATCTCACTCCCACTATTTTAACGATTTCACTACCCTCTAGTGAAAACGGGAAACTTTTTCCTTAGTGAGAACATGGAGTCCAATTGACAAACTTATGGTCCCGAATAATATCAGCCAACCATAATTCTCAAAAGGTAGAGCCCAATTGCTTCCAAAGCAACCCCCATGTTTTTACCTCATGTCCAATAAGGGCCCAATAATATGACGCCGTTTAAAGTGACATGTCAAGATGACCCATCAATATTAAGTTGTGATGGACGGTCGCCATGTGGATCCCCAATAATATGAGCCGATCCCATGGGAGTTCCACCCAACTTACAACATTTGTCGATCCAATGTACAGCTTTCCGACGGACGGGCCCCCCAATAATATGAGCCGGACCGTATCCGCGGGTAGCATCACATACATTGACCGTTGATGGAAGGTAGGAACATTTAAACAATATTTAAATTTCCTTTATTTATCTTGATATAAATTTTAAATCATATTTAAAATGAGGGATTTTATTTATAAAATTATTTGTCTCATCATATTTAATTTATTGCATGCATTGCCGGATTCACGCAATTTATGTCTAAACATGCATACAATCATAATATCACATATTATATAGGATGATCGATTCCATTTCTAATTGACCCGTGGTTGCCAATCACGGGTCTTAGTCCAATCCTAGGTAATATGCAGTATGCAAATGCAATCCTATTACATATGCTTCCAATTTACATTTCTTCAGTCTTCATTGTCTGCTGGGCCCACCATCTTCAAATCTTGATCTCCCACTAAATCTAATGTATTTACAATAAATAACAATGACAAGTAGGGGATACATTTTTAGGGGGTGGGAACGGGCTATAAACCAAGCCCACTTTTATTACATATGACATTCATATCGGGCCATAAACCAGGCCCATTAATAAAATCAACAACAATAAAGACAAAATGTAAATTCCTAACATACACCTACAAAATTGGTCATGGCAATCGATCATCCTTATCCAATAACATTTAATTCAAAATTAATTTATTGGATAACATGCTGTGGCAATTCAAATTTAAACAAGATAAAATCATATTTTATATATATAAAATCACATTTCACATATAAAATCATATTTTATCTCCATATCAAATAAAATCATATTTTATCTATAAAATCCAATTTTACAAATAAAATCATATTTTACTCAATATATCATAAGATCATATCTTATCATCAATTGTACAAAAATAATTGATTTCAAAATTCAATTTACGGATAAAATATTAAAATTTTCCAAAAATTCAAATTTATCCAAAATCAATTTTAAAATTTACGGACTCGAACAATTCGATCCGAAATCTCGTGAACCAATCAAAAACAATTTTTGACCGGATCAAAAATAAAATTTTAACATATTAAAATTAATTTCTAATAAAATATTAATTTTTCCTGCGGGCCACCCGGGACACTCCCGGGTTGGCCCGCACCCGGGGCGCGGGCCGGGGCAGCCCGGCTGCCCCCTTAGGGCAGCAACGCTTGCTGCCAGGGCGGCGCCTGGCGCCGCCGCTGGGCGGCGCTGTGCGCCGCCCTGGGCGGCGCCGAGCGCTGCCCTGCGCAGCGCCCAGCGCTGCGCTGGGCAGCGCACAGCGCTGCCCTGGGCGGCGCCGTGCGCCCCCTTTGGGCGGCGCCGTGCGCCGCCCCTGGGGGCAGCGACCATCGCTGCCCCTTCCGGGCAGCGATCCAATCGCTGCCCGGGTTTCGCCCCCGGAAAAAAAAAAAATTTTTTTTTTTATTAAAAATATTTATTTTGTTTCAAAAACCGAGACTCAAAAATTTTTTTGTACAATTGATTAATTCAATCGATTGATCTGAGCAACCTGGCTCTGATACCACTGCTGGAAAACTGGCGAGTTCCCAGACCAATTACGATTGATACCCGGTGCAGCGGAAGTTTAAAATTTTTTTTCATGGAACGTTTCCATGGTTTGGGTATCAACCGTTCATCGATTGAATTACGTGTGTGTGTAAAATTCAAATAACAATTAATTAAATTTTACCTTCAATCTCGCAACGAGATTACTGGACACCAACAGATTTTATCTGCTCTTGTTGTCTCTCCCTGGAACCGATGAACTCCTTCAATCAGGTCCACGAACAGAGGTTTAATCCCTCTGATAGATTGCACTAGAAAATCTATCAGAAGTTTTCTGCGAAGAGATTACACGAATCTGATTCGTTATTCCTGACCGCGATTCAAAATCACAGACCGGAATTTTCTCGGGCAGAGGGGGAGGGGTCGGCCGAAATTTTCTTTTAGAGAGACTAGGGTTTTCGATTTTTTCTCTCAAAAATTATGACCTCTCGTGTGTAATTTCTGTACTGAAATAACTTATTTATAATGCAGGCCACTAACACCTTAGGGCCCATTAGTCATAAGCTGGGGCCCGACAAGCAAAGCCCGCTCGTTCAGAAATTAATATAAAATTCATCGTGACTCCGATTGATGAAACGATTTCACCAATGTGCACAGAAACCATTTCTGCACGTTTTAAAGTCAAAATAAATTTTCCTGAATCCGAATTCAGTGGTTTCCAAAAATGTCCATCCCTATGTCATTTTAGGAAATCCTACTCCCTTACTCTTATTTAAGAAGTCCAACTCCTTAGTTCATTAAATTTAACTCTTTAAATTTAACTATCTCAACGGGGATTAAAACTCCATTACACTGTGTGACCCTCAATGGTTCAGGGATACAGCTAGCCGTGGGCTCACAACTCCTTGTGACTCGGAACAACACTTTCCGACTTGCCCAACGAATCATAGTAAAGCGCCTAGCAACATCGCCCCATGATTCCCTAGGTATCACTGATAGTGCCTACAAGAACCAGTAGATTTTGGTTAGCGTACAGTACGGTCCCTTCATCCATATATCCCGATCGAATCAACAACCATTGGTATATCGAGAGTCGCTCAAGATTCGATAACTATGCAATGCATCTTGAAGATCAAATTAGTGACATCGCATGTGCTACTAAGAAACCATTTCTTAAATCACATCAAGTACTCTGGCCAGAGATTTGTCACACTAATATCTCCTCAGATCGCATAGGATATCCACACTCGCAAGTATGTGGTGAATCCTTGACAACAATGCATTGACTCCTATATGTGTGTAACTGTACCCAATCTCGACACCTGATGACCCCCTCAGAGTCGGTAAACGAGTCAAAGCACAGTACTAGCATATAGAGTCTCCATGATGTTTCAAGTCGTAAGGACTAATGGTGTACAACCAAAACCGCGGACTTTATCCACTCGATAAGTGATAACCACTTGGAAAGTCCGGATAGGGTAGTTCGACTATTCATCCTATGAATATCCATTTGCATGCTTCGAACATCTCCATGTTCCCTACCAATGAAACGTGGTACTCCGCATCGCAAATGCTAGTCTCAAACTCGAGCGATCCTTATCCTTATTATCGGACGGCTCAATCGACTAGGAACGGTTTTAGAATATACAGTGACTATAAGATGTATTTCATGATAGACATCTCCATGTTCTACCACATCTTACATACACTATAGTATATTCAAGGTCTTTATCAAAACAACAATAGTATATCACAATATAACAATATGAAGTAATATAAAGTCATTGCCATAAAAGTGTAAATAATATTAAACAAAAGATTGTTTATACAAAGAGTCAACAAAGCCCATAGCCACACAGTTGGCTCACTGGGCACCCACTCTTACATGTTTCTCACTTGCGGTTGGTACTGCAGACTCTTCGAGATGAGCAATTGTACGCCAAGCTGAGCAAGTGTGAGTTCTGGATGGATAGAGTGGTTTTTCTTGGCCATATCATATCCAGGGAGGGGATTTCTATTGATCCAAGCAAGATTGAAGCAGTACTTAATTGGTCGCGTCCGACGACAGTTGCTGAGATCCGTAGTTTTCTGGGTCTAGCAGGGTATTATCGTCTCTTCATTCTGAACTTCTCTCAGTTAGCTCGACCGTTGACGCAGCTTACCCGCAAGGGTGTGGATTTTGAGTGGTCCTCCGCGTGTGAGGAGAATTTCCGTGAGCTTCGATGGCGGTTGACTTCTGCGCCGGTGTTAGCATTACCGTCAGGATCTGGAGGGTATGTAGTTTACACGGATGCTTCTCTTCAGGGGTTAGGTTGTGTCCTGACTCAGAATGGGCATGTGATAGCATACGCTTCTAGACAGCTGAAGCTTCACGAGGACAACTACCCAGTCCATGATTTGGAATTGGCAGCCATTGTGTTCGCTTTGAAGATCTGGCGTCATTATCTTTATGGCGAGAAATTTGAAATCTTCACCGACCATAAGAGTTTCAAGTATTTGTTCACTTAGGCAGAATTGAACATGAGACAGAGACGTTGGATGGACTTGCTTAAGGACTATGATTGCGAGATTAAGTACCATCCGGGAGCTGCTAATCTCACCGCTGATGCCTTGAGTCGCAAGGTGCGACTATCCGCACTTCAGACTTGTTCGATGTCTAGTGCGATCAGTGACTGTTGTACTTCAGGTTATACCTTCAAGCATAAGAAAGGTATGCAGAGTATCCAGATGTTTGCGATATTATCTGAGCCAGCCTTGTATTCGCGGATCCGAGATGCTCAGATGTCTGATTCAAAGACCCAGCGTTTAGCTCGTCTAGCTAACTAGGGTAGCTCGTCTGGATTTCATTATCAGTCAGATGGCTTTCTGTGTTTGTCTGGTAGGCTTGTGATTCCACAGGATGAAGAGTTGCGAGAGGAGATTTTGTCTCAGGCACATCGCACTAAGTTGAGTATTCATCCTGGGAGCAACAAGATGTACAAGGATCTACGTACTCGTTTCTGGTGGAAGGGAATGAAACGCAGTGTTTATCAGTTTGTTTCGAGATGTTTGGTGTGTCAACAGGTCAAGGCAGAGCACCAACGACCTGGAGGATTGCTTCACAGTCTGCCTATTCCTGAATGGAAATGGGAGTTTATCACTATGGACTTTGTGACCCATTTGCCGATATCCCCAAGGAACTGTGATGCTATCTGGGTGGTGGTGGACCGACTCACCAAGTCAGCGCATTTCATTGCCTATAGCCGAGAGTACTCTGTGGATCGCATGGCACGGATGTACATTCAGGAGATCGTCCGACTTCATGGAGTGCCTGTGAGCATTGTCAGCGATCGGGACCCCAGGTTTACTTCTAGATTCTGGGGGAGTGTTCAGCGTGCGATGGGTACTACTCTCAGTTTGAGTATAGCCTATCATCCGGAGACTGATGGTCAGTCAGAGCGCACCATCCGTACGTTAGAGGATATGCTTAGAGCGTGCGTCATGGATTTTGGTTCAACCTGGCAGGATCATTTGCCGTTGATCGAGTTCGCTTACAACAACAGCTATCATACTAGTATTGGGATGGCACCTTTTGAGGCGTTGTATGGGCGACGCTGTCGTACTCCACTCTTCTGGGAAGAAGTGGGGGAGAGACAGGCTGAGGGACCGGAGTTTATCCAGCAGGCGATAGACATTGTTGATCAGATCAAGAAACGGATTAAGACTGCACAGGATCGTCAGGCCAGCTATGCTAATATTAAGCGTAGGCCTTTGCAGTTCGAGGTCGGGGAGAAAGTGTTTCTGAGAGTGTCACCTTTCCGCAAGATTCTCATATTTGGCCTTAAGGGCAAGTTGTCTCCCAGATTTATCGATCCGTTTGAGGTCTTGGAGAGTATTGGCGATTTGGCTTATCGACTAGCATTGCCACCGCATCTATCTAGTATTCACGATGTGTTCCATGTATCTCTGTTGCGACGGTATGTGGCGGATGAATCTCATATTCTGCAGCGGTCTGAGGTTCAGGTAGACAAGGACTTGACTTATGTTGAGAAACCTCTTCGCATCCTTGATTATAAGGATAAGGTTTTACGGAACAAAGTCATTCCTTTGGTTTTAGTTCAGTGGCAGCGCCGAGGCACTGAGGAAGCTACTTGGGAGCTTGAGGACAGGATGCGTAAAGACCATCCTGAGTTGTTTTGATTTCATTCTTTAAGTTGTATTCAGTTGCAAACTCTGTAAACGTTTGATTTGAATAAAGAATGTTTCTGATTTCTGTATTTGCGTTCGGTACTTAAGATCTGATTTCGAGGACGAAATATCTTAAGTGGGGGAGAATGTAGTAGCCCGTGCCCTAATTGAGTAATTAAAGGATTAATGCTAATTAATTGAATTAGGTATCGGACGGATCGGAAGCTCCGAAGGCACGATCGGAAGCTCCGAACAGGATCGGAAGCTCCGATGAGCTATCGGAGGCACCGATGTTATTACGTCAGGCATGACGTGTGGTTGGATCGGAAGCTCCGATCAGGACCGGAGGCTCCGATCACCCCTATCCGGAGTCAACAAGTGATATTTCGACACGTGGCAGATCAGGATCTTCGGAAGCTCCGATGGCAGGATCTGACGTTCCGATCGAGGTTCGGACGTTCTGATCAAGGATCGGAAGTTCCGATCGTTGTCTATAAATAGAAGGCCGAGACTTCACTTTCATTTTCCAATTTCGAGTTCTCCTTTCCTTTCTAGTCCTTTTGGAGCTGTTCTAGTCTTCTTAGGCTTGGTCCGGAGGTCCGAGAGGCGTTCGGTAGTCGTAGCGGAGTTGTGCCCAAGTTCTGGAGGCATCGACATCAAAGGGCTAACGACGGACGAAGGTATAGCTTTTGCTTCCTATAAATATTTAGGAGTATGCAATAGCTTAGTTAAGGCTTTTAGAGCACTTTAATGATAGTAGTATCATTTGGCAGTGTAGAGCAGACTATAGGCGTGGACCTAGAGTTGGTAGAGCTTGCACTGTATTGAGGTACGAAAGTACTGTTCGAGATATCCTGACTGAGTATGCATGTATTATGTGACCGCATGATTTATATGCCATGATATTATGCTGCAGTCATTTGCATCTTGCTGTATCTCCTTCGAGATGCCTGTTAGTAGGGTTGTACCCTATCCTGTTAGTGGATGGACTTCCATCGATTTGGGTCCGGCGTTTCCACGGTTATCTCGGTATGGGAGCCACCTCCTGAAGCGACGGCACAGCGTGCTACATACCAGGGCCCGGTCTGTCTCTGTTATCTGATCCTTGACCTCGAGTCTATAGGGAGTTCACTTTGCATGCATGTATACTCATACTCTCGCACTGAGCATTTTATGCTCACATCTCGTACTCTGTATTTTCTGGACACCCTATTCCATGGGGCAGGTTTGCGATTGGACGAGGAGGGTGGATCCAGGAGGGGCTAGTCAATGGTTAGCCAGCTGGAGCTTCGTCGAGGTTTAATTACTGTTGTTTGGGTTTATACAGCTATTCGATTTGGTTGTATATTATTGGATAATTACAGATTCCTTTACTTGGGATTGTATAACGTTATTGGATTCCGCAGTTTTATTCTGATATCTGTTTAATTAAGTTAATTGCATGCATAAGTTCTGTTTAGTAGGTGATCCGGGTAAGGGTCACTACACATAAGTTACCATGCATTGCACTAGACGTAGTGATGTCTGTTTCTACTCCGATGGGCCAATCTGCTTTGGCTAAGCGTCTAGTGATGGGTTGCACTTTAGAGTTCGAAGGAAACATTTTGTTAGCTAATCTCATGGTCCTGGCGATAGACGACTTTGATTGCATTCTGGGAATAGATATGTTGACTACCTATCGAGCTTCAGTGGACTGCTATCAGAGATTAGTACGCTTTCATCCGGAGGGGAGTGAGAGCTGGTTTTTCTATGGTGAGGGAGCGCGACCCCCGATGCCTTTAGTATCAGCTTTGAGAGCCTGTCGATCTCTAGAGTCTGGCGGGGAAGGCTACTTTATCTATGCAGTTGATTTGTTCGCTGAGAGTATTGGGATAGAGAGCATTCCTGTTGTGGATGAATTCCAGATGTATTTCCTGATGAGATTCCGGGTTTTCCTCCTGCTAGGGAAGTCGAGTTTGGCATAGAGTTGATGTCGGGTACTTCGCCTATTTCTCGAGCATCGTATCGTCTGGCTCCGTCAGAGATGCGTGAGTTGAAGAATCAGCTACATGATCTTTTGGACAAGGGGTACATTTGTCCTAGTGTATCTCCTTGGGGAGCTCCTGTTCTCTTTGTGAAGAAGAAGGATGGGTCGATGCGGTTGTGAATTGAATATCGGCAGCTGAATCGAGTCACTGTGAAGAACAAGTATCCGTTGCCTCGTATTGATGACTTGTTTGATTAGCTGCAGGGCACGTCAGTTTACTCCAAGATTGACTTGAGATCTGGGTATCATCAGTTAAGAGTCCGTGATCAAGACATAGCCAAGACTGCATTCCGTACTCGCTATGGGCATTACGAGTTTCTAGTGATGCCATTTGGTTTGACTAATGCGCCGGCTATATTCATGGATATGATGAACCGTGTTTTCAGGGAGTATTTGGACAAGTTTGTCGTGGTCTTCATTGATGACATCTTGGTGTATTCGCGTAATACGGAAGAGCATGTTTCTCACTTGCGGTTGGTACTGCAGACTCTTCGAGATGAGCGGTTGTACGCCAAGCTGAGCAAGTATGAGTTCTGGATGGATAGAGTTGTCTTTCTTGGCCATATCATATCCAGGGAGGGGATTTTTTTTGATCCAAGTAAGATTGAAGCGTTACTTAATTGGTCGCGTTCGACGACAGTTGCTGAGATCCGTAGTTTTCTGGGTCTAGTAGGGTATTATCATCGCTTCATTCTGAACTTCTCTCAACTAGCTCGACCTTTGACGCAGCTTACTCGCAAAGGTATGGATTTCGAGTGGTCCTCAGAGTGTGAGGAGCATTTCTGTGAGCTTCGAAGGCGGTTGACTTCTGCGCCGGTGTTGGCATTACCGTCAGGATCTGGAGGTTATGTGGTATACACGGATGCTTCTCTTCAGGGGTTAGGTTTTGTCCTGACTCAGAATGGGCATGTGATCGCATACGCTTCTAGACATCTGAAGCTTCACGAGGACAACTATCCATTCCATGATTTGGAGTTAGCAGCCATTGTGTTCGCTTTGAAGATCTGGCGTCATTATCTGTATGGCGAGAAATTTGAGATCTTCACCGACCATAAGAGTCTCAAGTATTTGTTCACTCAGGCGGAGTTGAACATGAGGCAGAGACGTTGGATGGACTTGCTTAAGGACTATGATTGCGAGATTAAGTACCATCCGGGAGCTGCTAATCTCACCGCTGATGCATTGAGTCGCAAGGTGCGACTATCCGCACTTCAGACTTGTTCGATGTCTAGTGCGATCAGTGACTGTTGTACTTCAGGTTATACCTTCAAGCATAAGAAAGGTATGCAGAGTATCCAGATGTTTGCGATATTATCTGAGCCAGCCTTGTATTCGCGGATCCGAGATGCTCAGATGTCTAATTCGAAGACCCAGCGTTTAGCTCGTCTAGCTAACGAGGGTAGCTCGTCTGGATTTCATTATCAGTCAGATGGATTTCTGTGTTTGTCTGGTAGGCTTGTGATTCCGCAGGATGAAGAGTTGCGAGAGGAGATTTTGTCTCAGGCACATCGCACTAAGTTGAGTTTTCATCCTGGGAGCAACAAGATGTACAAGGTTCTACGTACTCGTTTCTGGTGGAAGGGAATGAAACGCAGTGTTTATCAGTTTGTTTCGAGATGTTTGGTGTGTCAAAAGGTCAAGGCAGAGCACCGACGACCTGGAGTATTGCTTCACAGTCTGCCTATTCCTGAATGGAAATGGGAGTTTATCACAATGGACTTTTTGACCCATTTGCTGATATCCCCGAGGAACTGTGATGCTATCTGGGTTGTGGTGGACCGACTCACCAAGTCAGCGCATTTCATTGCCTATAGCCGAGAGTACAATGTGGATCGTATGGCTCGGTTGTATATTCAGGAGATCGTTCGACTTCATGGAGTGCCTGTGAGCATTGTCAGTGATCGGGACCCAAGGTTCACTTCTAGATTCTGGGGGAGTGTGCAGCGTGCGATGGGTACTACTCTCAGTTTGAGTACTGCCTATCATCCGGAGACTGATGGTCAGTCAGAGCGCACTATCCGTACTTTGGAGGATATGCTTAGAGCGTGCGTCATGGATTTTGGTTCAGCTTGGCAGGATCATTTGCCGTTGATCGAGTTCGCGTACAACAACAGCTATCATACTAGTATTGGGATGGAACCTTTTGAGGCGTTATACGGGCGACGTTGTCGTACTCCACTCTTTTGGGAAGAAGTGGGGGAGAGACAGGCTGAGGGACCGGAGTTTATCCAGCAGGCGATAGACACTGTTGATCAGATCAAGAAACGGATTAAGACTGCACAGGATCGTCAGGCCAGCTATGCTAATATCAAGCGTAGGCCTTTGCAGTTTGCGATATTATCTGAGCCAGCCTTGTGTTCCACGTATCTCTGTTGCGACGGTATGTGGCGGATGAATCTCATATTCTGCAGTGGTCTGAGGTTTAGGTGAACAAGGATTTGACCTATGTTGAGAAACCTATTCGTATCCTAGATTTTAAGGATAAGGTTTTACGGAACAAAGTCATTCCTTTGGTTTTGGTTCAGTGGCAGCGCCGAGGCACTGAGAAAGCTACTTGGGAGCTTGAGGATAGGATGCGTGAAGACCATCTTGAGTTGTTTTGATTTCATTCTTAAGTTGTATTCAGTTGCAAACTCTGTAAACGTTTGATTTGAATAAAGAATGTTTCTGATTTCTGTATTACATTCAGTACTTAAGATCTGATTTCGAGGATGAAATATCTTAAGTGGGTGAGAATGTAGTAGCCCGTACCCTAATTGAGTAATTAAAGGATTAATGCTAATTAAATAAAATGGGTATCGGACGGATCGGAAGCTCCGAAGGCACGATCGGAAGCTCCGAACAGGATCAGAAGCTCCGATGAGCGTTCGGAGGCACCGATGATATTACGTCATCCATGACGTGTGGTTAGATCGGAAGCTCCGATCAGGATCGGAAGCTCCGATCACCCCTATCCGAAGTCAACAAGTGATATTTTGACACTTGATAGATCAGGATCTTCGGAAGCTCCGATGGCAGGATCGGACGTTCCGATCGAGGTTCGGACGTTCCGATCGTTGTCTATAAATAGAGGGTCGAGGCTTCATTTCCAATTGCCAATTCCGAGTATTTCCCTCTCCTTTCTAGTCTATTTGAGTTGTTCTAGCCTTCCTAGGCTTGACCCGGTGGTCGGCGAGGCGTTCGGAAGTCGTAGCAGAGTTGTGCCCAAGTTCTGGAGGCATCGACATCAAAGGGCTAACGACGGACGAAGGTATAGCTTTTGCTTCCTAAAAATATTTAGGAGTATGCAATAGCTTAGTTAAGGCTTTTAGAGCACTTTAATGATAGTAGTATCATTTGGCAGTGTAGAGCAGACTATAGGCGTGGACCTAGAGTTGGTAGAGCTTGCACTGTTTTGAGGTACGGAAGTACTGTTCGAGATATCCTGACTGAGTATGCATGTATTATGTGACTGCATGATTTATATGTCATTTATTTATGCTGCATTCATTTGCATACTGAGCTATCTCCTTCGAGATGTCTGTTAGTAGGGTTTTTCCCTATCCTGTTAGTGGTTGGACTTCCATCGATTTGGGTCCGGCATATCCACTGGTATTATGGTATGAGAGCCACCTCCTGAAGCGACGGCACAGCGTGCTACATACCAAGGCCCGGTCTGTCTCTGTTATCTGATCCTTGACCTCGAGTTTATAGGGAGTTTACTTTGCATGCATGTATACTCATAATCTCGTACTGAGCGTTTTATGCTCACGTCTCGTACTCTGTGTTTCTGGACACCCTATTCCATGGGGCAGGTTTGCGATTGGACGAGAAGGGTGGATCCAGGAGGGGCTAGTCAGTGGTTGGCCAGCTGGAGCTTCGTCTAGGTTTTATTACTGTTGTTTGGGTTGATACAGCTATTCGATTTGGTTGTATATTATTTGGATAAATTACAGATTCCTTTACTTGGGATTGTATAATGTTTATGGTTTCCGCAGTTTTATTCTGATATCTGTTTAATTAAGTTAATTGCATGCTTAAGTTCTGTTTAGTAGGTGATTCGGGTAAGGGTCACTACAAGGCCTTTGCACTAAACTAGGATCAGGCGGAGATAGATAGTAACCGGATGATCGCAGGTACCTATAGTTTGTGTGGTATTTCTGCTACTGTCTTGATTGACACTGATGCATCACACTCATTCATCTCAGCATATTTTGCAAAGAGTTATATATCACAATATATCCCTTTAGACATGTTGCTAACAGTATCAACTCCGATGGGTCAAGAGGCCTTGGCCAAGCGTCTATTCGTGGGTTGCATTTTCGATTTTGAGGGGAATCAGCTTAGTGCTAACCTGATGGTTTTAGCCATGGAGGATTTCGAATATATTATCGGTATTGATCTCTTGACTACTTACAGAGCCATATTTGATTGCTATCAGCGGTTTGTTCAGTTTTTTCCTGAGGAAGGAGAGGCATGGTATTTCTATGGTGAGGGAGCGCGACCTCCGATTCCAGTGGTTTCTGCTCTGAAAGCCCAACGTGCTTTAGAGTCTGGCGGGGAAGGATACCTTATCTACGCCTTCGATGTATCCTTGGAGGGACCAGACATCCAGGAGATACCCGTAGTCCATGAGTTTCTCGATGTGTTTTCGGAGGAGATTCCTGGTTTACCACCAGTGAGTGAGATCGAGTTTGGCATAAAGCTAGTGCCAGGGACATCACCGAATTCCAGAGCGTCGTACCGTTTAGCACCTTCAGAGATGAGAGAGTTACAAAAGCAACTTCAAGATATTCTTGATAAGGGCTACATTCGGCCAAGTGTTTCGCCATGGGGAGCCCCAGTCTTATTTTTTAAGAAGAAAGATGGGTCGATGCATCTTTGCATAGACTATTGACAGCTTAATCAAGAAACGGTGAAGAATAAGTATCCTATTACGTGGATAGATGATCTCTTGGATAAATTTCAGGGTACTTCCGTTTACTCGAAGATTGATCTACGGTCGGGATATCACTTGTTGAGGGTCAGAGAGGAGGATATCTCTAAAACAATATTTCGTACGTGGTATGGTCACTACGAGTTCTTAGTGACGCCGTTTGGATTGACGAATTCTCCAGCTGTCTTTATGGATCTGATGAACAGGGTTTTCCTCAGAGTGTGAGGAAAGTTTTTGTGAGCTTCGATGACGGTTGACTTCTGAATCTGTGTTCGCATTACCGTCAGGATCTGGAGGGTATGTGGTCTACACAGATGCTTATCTTCAGGGGCTAGGTTGTGTTCTGACTCAGCATGGGCATGTGATCGCATTAACTTCTCGACAGTTGAAGGTTCACGATGATAGATATCCAGTGCATGATTTGGAGTTAGCAGCTATTGTGTTTGCTTTGAAGATCTGGCGTCATTATCTCTATGGAGAGATATTTGAGATTTTCACGGACCACAAGAGTCTCAAGTATTTGTTTACTCAGACAGAATTGAACATGAGACAGAGACGTTGGATGGACTTTTTGAAGGATTACGATTGCGAGATTAAGTATCATCCGTGAGCTGCTAACCTTACTGCTGATGCCTTGAGCCGCAAGATGCGACTGTCCGCACTTTAGACTTGTTCGATGTCTCGTGAAATCGAGACTTGTTGTTCTTTAGGGTATACCTTCAAGAACAAGAAGGGTATGCAGGGTATCCAGATGTTTGTGATATTATCTGATCCAACTTTGTATTCGCGGATTCGGGATGCTCAAATGTCTCATTCGAAGACCCAACATTTTGCTTGTCCAGACAAGGAGGGTAGTACGTCTGGATTTCACTATCAATCAGATGGTTTTCTGTGTTGGTCAGGTCGGCTTGTGATTCTGCAGGATGAGGATCTGCGGGGGAAGATTTTGTCTCAGGCACATTGTAGAGACCCAGCCCGGGTCTACTACCTAATCAGAGTTTAGGAGAATAATTAGACATGCATTAAATAAATTGCTGCGGAAGACTTAAATTAAAACAGACCGGCAGAATACAACCGGATCAATAAATTCGATTATACAACCCAATCGAATAAATAACCTTAAATGCAAAACCTACAGCTAAAACCTACTGTCTTCACCGGTCACTGGCTACTCCAAGCTCCTGGTTCCCAACCATGCATCTAAAACTGCCCCGTCGAATGGGGTGTCCAGACATAAAGAAACACTGGACGTGAGCTCTAAGCTCAATACGAAAGCAATTATATATATAATATATGCAACACATAAATGACTTTAAAATCAGGGTTAAATCACTTTCTCTGGGCGCCTGGAATACACAGTACCGGGCTAGAGAGCGATTCCGCGTGGTACTCATATATTCCCAAGACACGAATTCTCACGAAGAATCGCCTCAACTGATGGAAACTGTCATGACTCACATCATCCCGATGCAGTCTCCGTAAGAACATATGCATGTGCTAAAGCCGTAAAACATGGTAAAACATATAGCACATACTCATGCAACACATATAATATATATCATGCTGGCCATCTCAGTCAGTACTAACGTACCTCACTACAGGCAAATCCTAGTAGTCCCACTCTAGGTTCCAAGCCTATCAACAACTCTACAATGCAAATATCCATGCATCATTCATTAAGCTCAAAAAGCCTCAACTAAGCTATTGCATACTCCTAAATAATTTAAGGAGACCATATCTATACATGCGTCCATCGTCAGCCCACTGATGGCGACTATCCCGCAACTAGGGCACACCCCTGCTGCAGCTCCACAGCTTCCAGCACTGCTCCGCTACACGAGCACTGCCCCGCTACTATGTCAGACACTGTCTGACTATACTAAAGTATATTTCCTACTCCAACTCTAAAATAAGAGTACCCAAAGCCCAAAATAGAGCTACTAGGGCAAAGGAGAGGAATTCGGAATTGGCAAGAAATGAGGAGCTCGGACCCTATATTTATAGACGTCGATCGGAAGCTCCGTTCCTCGATCGGACGTTCCGTTCCGACAGATCAGAAGCTCCGTTCCCCGATCAGATGCTCCGTTTGCCATGTGTCAATTCAGTCCACATGCAACCACACAACTATCACCGACAGCCATCAGAAGCTCCGTTCTTGATCGGACGTTCCGATCGTAGATCTGACGCTCCGATCCTAGATCATTGCTTCCGATCCCACTCGAGTCTTGGAACCTTCTAAACCAATTTCGAATGTCCTGGATCCATTTCTGGGCTCCGTTAATCCTCCTGGACTTCCTTAATCATGTTTTACTTAACCCAAACATGATTACATGATTAATTACTCATTAATCGTTAATCACGGATACGGGTCACTACATTCTCCCCCCCTTAAAAGATTTCGTCCTCGAAATCTAAGGTAAAATCTTGAGAACATATAAAAGTCCCTTGCTTGAGTGCCTGGTTGAAATAGCTTCCGACATACTCAGACTCTTGTCGAATTATATGAAAACTGCATAAATGCTAAATCACAATAGCATTCCCCGAGCTGGAAACCACTGCATTACTTGATGACAATTAACCTCGCTTGAAACTAACGTGCCACAGCACTGATATGTCCTTCGTCACAATCACGATCTTTACTGATCACGAAGCATACAACAATCCACTGTTCACCAAAAGTCCTCAGTGCCCAACACCTCTAGTGAGGAAACACTAATCCCAACACTGTGCTGACACAACAAAGCTCTAATTCTCTTCAAGAGAATCTAAATGACACAGGGTTATACTGTAACATAACTGCTTAACATGATTCCAGAGACTGATTATCCTTCCCATGCCTTACCGAAGCAAAACAGCTTCCCAAGGGCAACACTGGGAACTCAGACCATCCAGTCTAGTACAAATCACAGTTCATGTTTCTTAGTATAACTCATCCATAGGTTATTCACCCAAGAATTCCCAATCAATAGACATTCTCCCGATAGTTATACTTACTCGCAATCACTGTATACAAATCAAGACTAAGGCAAGCTCCCACCAATATGTTCGACTGGGACATTCCACAATACACAGACATATGGAAACGCTTCCTATACCGTCTCAAAACTCAACAGTTGCAAGTGTCTGGTATAACTCAACTCGGAGTCTCTGATGAAGCCATCATCGCATACCAACCTCCCAAGATTAAACACACTGATCCTGAGACTAAATCCCAACGGATTCTCAATAGTCAAATAGCTTTCCTTGCTGAACTCATCAGCCACAGCAATGAAAAGACTAATTCTTCAATTCCCTAGCCGATCCTGGGAAACACTTGTCCTCTAATAGCTGGTCACACAACGCTTCTGACTATCGTCATAGCTGGAACGTAAAATCTCTGACAAACAGTCAGCACGGACGTGATTTACTGACTGGAAAGAACAAAGTTGCTGCATCGCTATCTTGCGAAGTCTTCAATTCCCACAACAATCTTGTTGACCACTAAGCCGATCAACGACTGCTTCGATCATTTCCATGATCTCACGCACCACATGCTAAAATTTGGTGACACCCCTTGCTGGATCTCGAAAATAGACCCCAGCTAATGTCACACCTCGCGATCATACAACTGATGTCCATATGAGTATCCAATCCTCGTTGGATCCCAAACTCCAATGGTACACTTAAGACATCATTACAAAAGCACTATCTTGGAAGTTATCAATTCCTTCACTTGTGTCTCCTGTCAAGTTAACCCTTAACTTGACCGTTCAAGTCAATTGAAAATCTTTGGTGAATTCATCTCCGGCAACCTAGAGATTTTCAAGCACCACCTGCTCCGAGGCTGTACCAAGTACTCATCTCTTAAGCATTTGAACGACAAAATACTATCCCAAGTATTTCTCGATTGTTACATCCAAATCATCACCGATTGGACTTACTAATCGACCTCGTTGATTTACTGATTGATACTCACACTTATCAAATCAGATAACCACTGATAGTCAACACCTAAGTGGCTCGATCAATTACTCTTGACTCGACTATCCCAAGTCTACTATTCCAAACACTGGATTACTCAAAACTCTCTGGCTTCAACAAACCCACGCTTGGTAACCGAACCATAGCTATTAGTAATCTAATGACACATCCTCGTGTCTTACTACTGACAGCTGCCTCGTACACTGACTTAACCAATCTAACCCTGACAGAGTTAATCAATATCCACTAGTAGTCATTAGCACAAATCCTGCGCCGTCTCAGCACTACTACTCGTTGTCTTGTTCACTCGAGATGAACATCAAGACAAACTAAGTCCAAGAAGCATAACTAACGAATACCAAAGATTTCCACAATCTTCGAATGCACTCCTGATCATATTCCTTGCTAAGACTGTATGAAAATTCAAGACTTAGGGTAGCTTACCACGATATCCCACCTGGACAATCACCAAGGCTTCACGGGTATAGGTCATGCTTCCCTCAGATCTCAATAATCCTTGTACAATACTTATCATATGATCCAACACTTGATGAAATCAATCATCATGAAGTAGTCCTTGTATTCGAGTCGAAGTCTCGAAACTACATCCCATCCTGGATCCTGAATAATTCCTATCACAAGGAAACTTTATCCACAACTCTGATGACAACCACATGTCATTGCTGGTAGAATTCCATCCACCTACTAGATCCACACGTCTAGAAGTAATCCAAAGGTCAAAATTATCTGCTCATAGCATGCACTCGTCAAGGAAATCCCTCCAAGACTGGTTCCTATAGCAGAACACTATTACTGATATCTCTGACACACCAGACAATATCGAACCATCAATATCAAACCTGATATCTAATCCAAGGTCATACCCTATCGTGACTGTCACCAAATCCCTAGACTGAGTAGCCTTCCCACCGCCGTCTCCTGAAGCACAAGGGCTCCCAGGTAACCTCTGAAGTAAAAAGACTCCCAGAGTAACACTGGCATAGGGTCGCGCCCCATCACGTCTAGTCATGGTCATAGTCCACAACTCTTGGTATATACTCGACCTGTCCTCCTGCTGAAATCCCATCATTAAAAGTCTCAACCTAACAAAGGTCAAATAGTACACTGTTCTAAGGAAACAACCTAGAACAAAGCCCAATGCCCAAAAACGAACAATATTCCTATGCCTCTAGATGAGTCCACCTATCGCTGGCACTATTTTAGTCCACTGACTAACTAGGTCAATCCTAGGAAAACACCTAGACTAACCGCAAGTCAACAATCACCGTTGGCCCTACTCAAATCCCATGAGTCACCACAGTTGAACACTAATCAACTAGGATCAATGCTAAACATAGCAAAAACATGCAATCATCCATGAATTGCTAGATTAATAAAACATGTATCATTGCTTCAAGTTATGTACAATTTCTTGATTACAATCCCTATGTAATACAATTACAGTATTTCGAAAATACAAAATGTACAATCAATAACTTGAATGATACAACCGAATCTGATGATTTATTACAACTGAAATACTGTTTACAACTACAACAATACAGTATTTAAATCATCGTACTAGTCTTCGTCCCTTGAGCATGAAGCTTCTAATCGACACACGCATCGATACAAGCATAATCCCGACCAAGTCTCTCTACATGTCCTCCTACGAAGAACTCCGGAGAAATGGCTCGTGTTAGCTAATCAGTTATGCTCTGCGTCAGTGCATGTCAGTCGACCCCTTCTGCTCACGATCTACCATCAGCGTTCTTCTTGTAACCAAATCATGCTTTTGAACATGAAGTTTCCCGTACGCGTACCAAAAGCATCGATACACGCACACCGGCAAAACCATGTTCTGAATGAGGTTAAAGACCTCACTCTCGAAACCTATCATGCTTTAGGCACTCGAGGCATTCTTTGGTGAAGGTCTATCTGACAATCTCTCCAACTATGACTGGAGAATCTTCAGAGTAGTGTCATCATGGTATGGACTGTACAGATGCAAGCATCAAGTGCGTCCCTGAAAGAGTGGGTGCCCGGTGAGCCAACTTGTGGCTAAGGGCTTTGATGACTCTATGTATAAACAATCTTTTGTTTAATATAATTTACACTTTTATAATGGCGTTTACTTTATCTTTTATCATATTATTATGTTGTGACATACTATAAGATGTTTAGATGAAGACCTTGAATATACTATAGTGTATGTAAGATGTGGTGGCACATGGGGATGGCTATCATGAAACACATCTTATAGTCACTATATATTCTAAACTATTCCTAGTCGATTGAGCCGTCCGTTAATAAGGATAAGGATCGCTCGAGATTGAGACTAGCATTTGCGATGCCGAGTACCACGTTTCATTGGTATGGAACATAGAGATGTTCAAAGCATGCAAATGGATATTCATACGATGAATGATCGAACTACCCTATCCGGACTTTCCAAGTGGTTATCACTTATCGAGTGGATAAAGTCCGCGGTTTTGGTTGTACACCATTAGTCCTTACTACTTGAAACATCATTGAGACTCTATATGCTAGTACTGTGCTTTGACTCGTTTACCGACTCTATTGGGGTCATCAGGTGTCGGGATTGGGTACAGTTACGACACATATAGGAGTCGATGCTTTGTTGTCAAGGATTCACCACATACTTGCGAGTGTGGATATCCTATGCGATCAGAGGAGATATTAGTGTGACGAATCTCTGGCCAGAGTACATGATGTGTTTTAAGAAATGGTTTCTTAGTAGAACATGCGATGTCACTATTTGATCTTCAAGATGCATTGCATAGTTATCGAATCTCGAACGACTCTCGATTTACCAATGGTTGTTGATTCGATCGGGATATATGGATGAAGGGACCGTACTGTATGCTAACCAAAATCTATTGGTTCTTGCAGGCACTATCAGTGATACCTATGGAATCATGGGGCGATGTTGCTAGGCGCTCTTACCATGATTCGATGGGCAAGTCGGAAATTGTTGTTCCGAGTCACAAGGAGTTGTGAGGGTCACACAAGTAATGGATTTTTAATCCCCGTTGAGATAGTTAAATTTGAAGAGTTAAATTTAATGAACAAAGAAGTGAGACTTCTTATTTAAGAGTAGAGGAGTAAGATTTCCTAATATGACATAGTGATGGGCATTTTTGGAAATCACTGAATTCGGATTCAG
Organism: Henckelia pumila; assembly: GCF_033568475.1. Classification (NCBI taxonomy): domain Eukaryota; kingdom Viridiplantae; phylum Streptophyta; class Magnoliopsida; order Lamiales; family Gesneriaceae; genus Henckelia; species Henckelia pumila. Next base: position 102,043,265 of record NC_133122.1, on the reverse strand, counting down.
AAAATTTATCTTGACTTTAAAAGATGCAGAAATGGTTTCTGTGCACATTGGTGAAATTGGTTTATCAATCTGAGTCACGATGAATTTTATATTAATTTCTGAACATGCGGGCTTTGCTTGTCAGGCTTGAACTTATGACTAATGGGCCCTAAGCTGTTAGCAGCCCACATTATAAATAAGTTATTGCAGTACAGAAATTACACAACAGAGGTCACAAAATATTTTCGAAAACCCTATTTTTCCCTACTGTGGCCGCCGCCCCCTCCCTCTCTGCTCGGAAAATTCCAGCCTGTGAATTTTGAATTTGCAGTCTGGTTTAACGGATCAAATTCGTTAATTCTCTTCGTAGAAACTTCTGATAGATTTTCTAGTGCAATCTATCAGAGGGATTAAACTTCTATTCGTGGACCTGATTGAAGAATTGTTCGTCCATCAGTTTCCTGGGATATACAACAAGAGCAGAGTAATCTGTTGGTGTCCATAATCTCGTTTCGAGATTCAAGGTAAAAATTTATAATTGTTATTTAATTTTTACACGCACAATTTAATCGTAAAGTTTTGATACCCATGATATGGAATTGTTCCAAATAAAATTTTTAAACTTCCGCTGCACCGGGTATCAATTCTGATTGATCTGATCACCGTTTTCCAACAGTGGTATCAAAGCCAGGTTGCTCAGATCAAGCGATTAAATTAATCGATTGTACAAAAAAATTTTTAAGCCTCGGTTTTTGAAACAAAATAAAAATTAAAATTTTTGACGGGCAAAAACACGGGCAGCGATTGGATCGCTGCCCGGGGCAGCGCACGGCGCTGCCCGGCCCGAGCACCTTTTTGGGGCGCGGGCTGCATAAGATCGTCCCGGGCGGCCCGGAAAAATTTATTTTAATTTTTTAATTAAAATTTTAATATGTTAAAATTCTATTTTTGGTCCGATCAAAAATTATTTTTGATTGGTCCACGAGGCGTCGGATCGAATTGTTCGAGTCCGAAAATTTTAAAATTGATTTTTGGATAAATTTGAATTTTTGGAAAATTTATAGATTTTATCCGTTAAATCAGATTTTATGAAATTAATTATTTTTGGTACAATTGATGATAAGATATGATCTTATGGATATATTGAGTAAAATATGATTTTACGTATAAAATTGGATTTTATATGTAAAATATGATTTTATTTGATAAAAAGATAAAATATGATTTTGTATGTAAAATAAGATTTTATATATGGAATATGATTTTATCATTTTTAAATTTAATTGCCATTGCATGTTATCCAATAAATTAATTTTGAATTAAATATTATTGGATAAGGATGATCGATTGCCATGACCAATTTTGTAGGTGTATGTTAGGGAATTTACATTTGTTTTTATTGTTGTTGGATTTATTAATGGGCCTGGTTTATGGCCCAATATGAATTGTCATATGTAATAAAAGTGGGGCTGGTTTATGGCCCGTTCCCACCCCTTAAAATGTATCCCCTACTTGTCATAGTTATTTATTGTAAATACATTAGACTTAGTGGGAGATGAAGATTTGAAGACGGAGGTGGGCCCAGCAGACAATAAAGACTGAAAAAATGTAAATTGAAAGCTCAATGTAATAGGATTGCATTGCATACCTGCATATTACCTAGGATTGGACTTAGACTCGTGATTGGCAACCACGGGTCGATTAGAAATGGAATCGATCATCCTATATAATATATGATATTATCGTTGTATGCATGTTTTAGACTAAATTGTATGAATCCCGCAAGCATACAAATTTTAAATGATGAGACAAATTTTCAAAATTAAAATCCCTCATTTTAAATATGATTTAAAATTGATATCAAGATTAAAAAGGAAATTTAAATATTATTTAAATGTTCCTACCTTCCATCAACGATCAATGTATGAGATGCTACCCGCGGATACGGTCCGGCTCATATTATTGGGGGGGCCCGTTCGTCGGAAAGTTGTACATTGGATCGACACATGTTGTAAGTTGGGTGGAACTCCCATGGGATCGGCTCATATTATTGGGGGATCCACATGGCGACCGTCCATCACAACTTAATATTGATGGATCATCTTGACATGTCACAATAAACGGCGTCATATTATTGGGCCCTTATTGGACATGAGGTAAAAACGTGGAGGTTTCTTTGGAAGCAATTGGGCTCTACCTTTTGAAAATTATGGTTGGCTGATATTATTCGGGACCATAGTTTGTCAATTGGACTCCATGTTCCCACTAAGGAAAACAGTTTCCCGTTTTCACTAGAGGGTAGTGAAATCGTTAAAATAGTGGGAGTGAGATTCATAAAATAAATTTCGCCTATTTTATATCTTAGTAAATTAATTAAACAATCACTGATAATTGTCTGTTTCTTTTCAGTATTTCATAAAGATGAATTCGCGCAATCCATTATTCTCTATTCTCGAACAAAACAAACTGACTGGCGCAAACTATACGGAATGGTTCCGTAAGTTGAAGATTGTCTTGACCTCGGAGAAGATGCTCTACGTGTTAGAAAAATCTCCTTCGAAGGAAGTACCAGCTGACATAAGTCCGGAAGAGTTGGCCAAACTTGATACATGGTGGGACCATGATATCATGGTCAAATGCTATATGCAAGCCTCGATGTCTGATGAACTCCAGAGGCGATTTGAGGATACCGTGAATGCTGCTGACATTCACGTACAACTCAAGAAACTTTTTGGGGCTCAATCGAGAGCTGAAAGGTTCTCTACTGTAAAAGAGCTAATGATGTGTCGCATGCGTGAAGGGACTTCGGTCCGTGATCATGGGGTACAAGTGATTTGGCTCATACAGAAGTTGGTAACGCTTGATTTGGTGTTGGAGCATGAACTCAATGTGGACTTATTACTTCTCTCTCTTCCTTCTTCGTTTGACGGATTTGTGGTGAATTTCAATATGAACAAGATAGAGGCCTCCCTTGAAGAGATGGTCAATATGCTTGTAACATATGAAGCCACTTTAAAGAAGGATAAACCAGTTCTATTGGTGGGCTCCTCTTCTTCAGCTAAGAAGGGTCCAAGTACAAAGGGTAAGAAATGTTCTGCCCCACCCAAGAAAACCGGACCAGAGAAGAAGAACAAGACAAAAGCTTCAAACATGGAAAAGTCCAAGGATGTTTGCCATCACTGCAAGAAACCCGGTCATTGGAAACGTAACTACAAGGAATATCTAGAGCAGTTGCGAACTGCGAAGGGTATGTTCTATATTGAAATAAATGTTTCACTTAATACTACTTCTTGGGTATTGGATACCGGATGTGGATCTCACATTTGCAATGATTTGCAGGTGATGACAAGAAGTCACAAGCTTAGAATGGGTGAGACCCAGCTGAGGCTCGGAAATGGTTCTAGAGTTGAAGCCAAAGCTGTGGGAGACGTTTATTTAATTTTGCAGAACGATTTTAAGTTACTTTTGAGAAATGTTTTATTTGTTCCAGATTTGATTAAAAACATTATTTCTGTTTCTATGCTTGATAGAGATGGTTTTTCTTGCAATTTTGTGAATGAGATTTGCAATATTTACAAGAATGAATGTTTGATTGGAAATGGACAACTTGAAAACGATCTATATAACTTAAAATTAAAAGACGTTCCAATAAATTATGTTGATAAACCGGTAACAATGAACAAAAGGAAAATCGATAGTCAAAACCCGGCAAACCTTTGGCATGCTAGGCTAGGTCATATTTCCTCAAGGAGGATGAACAAGTTAGTGGGAGAGGGCATGTTTGATATGTCTGATATTAACTCTCTACCTACTTGTGAGTCCTGTCTGAAAGGAAAAATGACTAAATCTCCTTTTAAGGGGAAACCTGAGCGTAGTCAAAATCTGTTGGATTTGATCCATACAGATGTTTGTGGTCCATTTAGAATTGGTACTCAATTTGGCCACACCTACTTCATTGCCTTTACTGATGATTATTCAAGGTATGGGTATTTATATTTAATGTAATATAAGTCTGAATCATTTGAAAAGTTCAAAGAATTCAAGGCTGAAGTAGAAAACAAGCTAGGTAAAAGTATTAAAGCACTTCGATCGGATCGAGGTAGAGAATACTTAAGTACCGAGTTTTTGGACTATCTGAAAGATAATGGGATTCTCTCTCAGTGGACTCCTCCTATGACACCTCAGCTGAATGGTGTATCGGAGCGTCATAATCGAACTTTGTTGGACATGGTTCGATCCATGATGAGCTTCACTGAGCTTCCACCTTTGTTTTGGGGCTACGCGCTTGAAACGACGGTATTGTTGTTGAACAACGTCCACACCAAAGCAGTGGATAAAACACCATACGAGTTATGGAATGGAAAAGCTCCTAAGTATTCGTACTTGAGGATTTGGGGATGTCTTGCTTACGTGTAGCAGACAGTGGGAGATAAGTTGGATAGTCGATCCACCTTATGTTATTTTGTAGGGTATCCGAAGAATTCAATCGGATATTATTTCTATCATCCTACTGAAACAAAAGTGTTTGTTTCAAGGAATGCCACCTTCTTGGAGAAATAGTTCTTATTGGATAAGAAAGGCGAGATGATGGAACTCGAAGAAATTCGAGAAGAACCCGAAATACAAAATAATGATCCTACACCTCATGAACCATTGATGGACACGCCTATACCTAGAAGATCCGAGAGGACTTCTAGACCTCCTATTCGATATGGTCTTCTTCTTGAAGGGGATCAAGATGAACCCGACGTTGGATGTGATCCAAGAAACTTCAAGGAAGCAATTTCTGATGCGGATTCAAATTTATGGCTTGAAGCTATGCAGTCAGAAATAGATTCGATGCATACAAACAAAGTTTGGTCTTTAGTAGATCCTCCCGATGGAATTGTTCCAATAGGGTGTAAATGGATCTACAAGAGAAAGCTTGGGCCTGATGGTAAGGTATTGACCTACAGGGCACGATTGGTGGCGAAAGGTTATACTCAAAGACAAGGAGTTGACTATGATGAAACCTTTTCACCAGTTGCAATGTTCAAGTCCATAAGAATCCTTATTGCCATAGCTGCTTGGTATGACTATGAGATATGGCAAATGGATGTAAAGACTGCATTTCTTAATGGAAACATTAAGGAAGAGATCTATATGACGCAGCCTGAGGGATACACATCCATGGGAAGCGAGCATAAGGTATGCAAGCTTCAGAGATCGATCTATGGTCTCAAACAAGCATCAAGAAGTTGGAACAAGAAATTTGATGAAACAATAAAGGATTTTGGTTTCATCAAGAACCCGGAGGAACCGTGCGTGTACAAGAAAGTAGTTAAGGATGCTGTGACATTCTTAGTACTTTATGTTGATGACATCCTACTCATTGGGAATGATGTAGGGATGTTGCAGTCAACAAAGATATGGTTATCAGGTAGATTCTCGATGAAGGATTTGGGTGAGGCATCCTATATTCTAGGGATACAGATCTATAGAGATAGATCTAAGAGAATGATAGGACTCACTCAAGCAACCTACATCGACACCATATTGAAAAGGTTTTCAATGGATGGGTCCAAGAGAGGACATCTACCTATGTGTCATGAAGTTTCTCTATCAAAGTCTATGTGTCCCAAGACTGATGAAGAGATAGAGAAAATGACACATGTACCATATGCGTCAGCCATAGGTAGTATCATGTATGGGATGATATCTACCAGACCGGATGTAGCATTTGCTCTGAGTTTCACGAGCAGATATCAAGCTAATCCCGGTCAAATGCATTGGAAAGCCGTGAAGGACATTCTTAAGTACTTACGAAGGACTAAGAATATGTTCATGGTATATGGAGGAAGAGAACTGAAATTGGAAGGCTATACCGACTCTAGCTTCAAAAGTGACGTGGATGACTCGAAGTCAACCTCTGGATTTGTGTTCATGCTCAATGGCGGTGCTGTCTCTTGGAAGAGTTCCAAGCAGGACACCACAGCGGATTCCACCACTGAGGCAGAATACATTGCGGCATCAGCTGCTGCTAAAGAGGCCGTTTAGATGAGGAATTTCGTCCAAGAGTTGGGCGTCGTTCCTGAAGTTGTTGGTCCAGTCCCGGTGTACTGTGACAACACGGGTGCCGTTGCTCAGGCAAAGGAACCAAGGTCTCATCAAAGATCCAAACACGTATTGAGGAAATACCATCATCCGGGAGATCGTGGAAAGAGGAGACATCACTGTCGAAAGAGTGGCCTCTGCAGACAATATCGCTGATCCACTTACTAAGCCCTTGCCAGGACCATTATTTGACAAACATCGCGAAGCAATGGGTCTACGTAGTATGACTAGTTGGCTTTAGGGCAAGTGGGAGATTGAAAGAGTGGGTGCCCGGTGAGCCAACTTGTGGCTAAGGGCTTTGATGACTCTTTGTATAAACAATCTTTTGTTTAATATAATTTACACTTTTATTAATGGCAATGACTTTATCTTTCTTCATATTATTATATTGTGATATACTATTGTTGTTTTGATAAAGACCTTGAATATACTATAGTGTATGTAAGATGTTGTAGTACATGGGGATGTCTATCATGAAACACATCTTATAGTCACTGTATATTCTAAATGGTTCCTGGTCGATTGAGCCGTCCGTTAATAAGGATAAGGATCACTCGAGATTGAGACTAGCATTTGCGATGCCGAGTACCACGTTTCATTGGTATGGAACATAGAGATGTTCAAAGCATGCAAATGGATATTCATACGATGAATGATCGAACTACCCTATCCGGACTTTCCAAGTGGTTATCACTTATCGAGTGGATAAAGTCCGCGGTTTTGGTTGTACACCATTAGTCCTTACTACTTGAAACATCATTGAGACTCTATATGCTAGTACTGTGCTTTGACTCGTTTACCGACTCTATTGGGGTCATCAGATGTCGGGATTGGGTACAGTTATGACACATATAGGAGTCGATGCTTTGTTGTCAAGGATTCACCACATACTTGCGAGTGTGGATATCCTATGCGATCTGAGGAGATATTAGTGTGACGAATCTCTGGCCAGAGTACATGATGTGTTTTAAGAAATGGTTTCTTAGTAGCACATGCGATGTTACTATTTGATCTTCAAGATGCATTGCATAGTTATCGAATCTCGAATGACTCTCGATTTACCAATGGTTGTTGATTCGATCGGGATATATGGATGAAGGGACCGTACTGTATGCTAACCAAAATCTATTGGTTCTTGCAGGCACTATCAGTGATACTTAGGGAATCATGGGGCGATGTTGCTAGGCGCTCTTACCATGATTCGATGGGCAAGTCGGAAATTGTTGTTCCGAGTCACAAGGAGTTGTGAGCCCACGACTAGCTGTATCCCTGAACCATTGAGGGTCACACAAGTAATGGATTTTTAATCCCCGTTGTGATAGTTAAATTTAAAGAGTTAAATTTAATGAACAAATAAGTGGGACTTTTTATTTAAGAGTAGAGGAGTAAGATTTCCTAATATGACATAGGGATGGGCATTTTTGGAAATCACTGAATTCGGATTCAAAAAATTTATCTTGACTTTAAAAGATGTAGAAATGGTTTTTGTGCACATTAGTGAAATTGGTTTATCAATCTGAGTCACGATGAATTTTATATTAATTTCTGAACATGCGGGCTTTGCTTGTCAGGCTTGAACTTATGACTAATGGGCCCTAAGTTGTTAGCAGCCCACATTATAAATAAGTTATTTCAGTACAGAAATTACACAACAGAGGTCACAAAATATTTTCGAAAACCCTATTTTTCCCTACTGTGGCCGCCGCCCCCTCCCTCTCTGCTCGAAAAATTCCAGCCTGTGAATTTTGAATTTGCAGTCTGGTTTAACGGATCAAATTCGTTAATTCTCTTCATAAAAACTTCTGATAGAATTTCTAGTGCAATCTATCAGAGGGATTAAACTTCTGTTCGTGGACCTGATTGAAGAATTGTTCGTCCATCATTTCCTGGGATATACAACAAGAGCAGAGTAATCTGTTGGTGTCCATAATCTCGTTTCGAGATTCAAGGTAAAAATTTATAATTGTTATTTAATTTTTACACGCACAATTTAATCGTAAAGTTTTGATACCCATGATATGGAATTGTTCCATATAAAATTTTTAAACTTCTGCTGTACCGGGTGTCAATTCTGATTGATCTGATCACCGTTTTCCAACAGTCCCATCCAATGCCCTGCCACTGCCTCTGGCATCCGGTACTCGATCCCAAACTAGGATCCTCGTGAGTAGAAATCTCAAAAACTCGGACACGATCCATCATTCTTGTCCGCACTTGCTGGAATTCCATAAGCCAAATCTTCAGAAATTCTGCTGATGATGATAGTCTATGGGCAAACTAATTGCCGCATCATCCCCTCTTCCAAGGTCTCATCAATCCTATAAAGATAACCCAAAGTCTCATTACTATATCCCAAGTCTCTTGCATGCATATGCTCTGATACCAATAAATGTAGCGACCCAGCCCGGGTCCACTACCTAATCAAAGTTTAGGAGCATAATTAGACATGCATTAAATAAATTGCTGCTGAAGACTTAAATTAAAACAAACCGGCAGAATACAACCGGATCAATAAATTCGATTATACAACCCAATCGAATAAATAACCTTAAATGCAAAACCTACAGCTAAAAGCTGCTGTCTTCACTGGTCACTGGCTACTCCAAGCTCCTGGTGCCCAACCATGCATCTACAACTGCCCCGTCGAATGGGGTGTCCAGACATACAGAAACACTGGACGTGAGCTCTAAGCTCAATACGAAAGCAATGATATATATAATATATGCAACACATAAATGACTTTAAAATCAGGGTTAAATCACTTTTTCTGGGCGCCTGGAATACACAGTACCGGGCGAGAGAGCGACTCCGCGTGGTACTCGTATATTCCCAAGACACGAATCCTCAGGAAGAATCGCCTTGACTGATGGAAACTGTCATGACTCACATCATCCCGATGCAGTCTCCGTAAAAACATATGCATGTGGTAAAGCAGTAAAACATCGTAAAACATATAGCACATACTCATGCAACACATATAATATATATCATGCTGGCCATCTCAGTCAGTACTAACGTACCTCACTACAGGCAAATCCTAGCAGTCCCACTCTAGCTTCCAAGCCTATCAACAACTCTACAATGCAAATATCCATGCATCATTCATTAAGTTCAAAAAGCCTCAACTAAGCTATTGCATACTCCTAAATAATTTAAGGAGACCATAGCTATACATGCGTCCGTCGTCAGCCCACTGATGGCGACTATCCCGCAACTAGGGCACACCCCTGCTGCAGCTCCACAGCTTCGAGCACTGCTCTGATACACGAGCACTGCCCCGTTACTATGTCAGACACTGTCTGACTATACTAAAGTATATTTCCTACTCCAACTCTAAAATAAGAGTACCCAAAGCCCAAAATAGAGCTACTAGGGCGAAGGAAAGGAATTCGGAATTGGCAAGAAATGAGGAGCTCGGACCCTATATTTATAGACGTCGATCGGAAGCTCCGTTCCTCGATCGGACGTTCCGTTCCAGCAGATCGGAAGCTCCGTTCCCCGATCGGACGCTCCGTTCGCCACGTGTCAATTCGGTCCACATGCAACCACACACCTGTCACCGACAGCCATCGGAAGCTCCGTTCTTGATCGGACGTTCCGATCGTCGATCGGACGCTCTGATCCTAGATTGTTGCTTCCGATCCCACTCGAGTCTTGGAACCTTCTAAACCAATTTCGAATGTCCTGGATCCATTTCTGGGCTCCGTTAATCCTCCTGGACTTCCTTAATCATGTTTTACTTAACCCAAACATGATTACATGATTATTTACTCATTAATCGTTAATCACGGATACGGGTCACTACACACATCGCACTAAGTTGGATATTTATCCAGGGAGCAACAAGATGTACAAGGATCTGTGTACTCGATTTTGGTGGAAAGGAATGAAATGCAACGTGTATCAGTATGTTTCAAAATTCTTGGTTTGTCAGCAGGTCAAGGCAGAGCACCGACGACCGGGAGGATTTCTTCACAGTCTGCCTATTCCTGAGTTGAAAAGGGAGTTTATCACGATGAATTTTGTGACCCATTTGTCGGTATCATCGAGGAATTTTGATGATATCTGGGTTGTGGTGGACCGACTCACCAAGTCAGAACATTTCATTTCCTATAGCCGAGAGTACACTGTTGATCGTATGGATACATTGTACATTCAGGAGATCGTTCGACTTCATGGAGTGCCGGTGAGCATTGTCAGCGATCAAGACCCCAGGTTTACTTCCAGATTTTGGAGGAGTGTTCAGCGTGCCATGGACACTACTCTAGGTTTGAGTACTGCCTATCACCGGAGACCGACGGACAGATGGAGCGCACTATCCTTAACTTGGAGGATATTCTTCGGGCGTGTACTAGGGATTTTGGGTCAGCCTGGCAAGATCATTTGCCTTTGATTGAGTTCGCGTAAAACAACAACTATCATCGTAGCATTGGGATGACACTTTTCGAGTCATTGTACAGGTGACTTTGTCATACTCCAATCTTCTGGGAAAAAGTCAGGGAGAGACAAGCCGAGGGACCAGAGTTAGTCCATCTGTAGTAACCCGCATTTTTGATTAGTGATTCAATGAGTAATTAATCACGTTTAGATTAAGTAAAACATGATTAAGTAAGTTCCTGTTGGGATAACGGACTTCAGAAATGGATTCAGAGCACTCGAACTAGTTGAATTGGTTCAGCAGGACCGGATGGTCCGATGAGGAGTTCGGACAATCCGAATTGGATCGGAAGCCCCGTGCCAGGATCGGGTGCGATCAAAGGTTCCGATCGTGATCGGACGTTCCGAACGGGGATCGGAGGTTCCGATTGCCATCTATAAATAAGGGGTCCGAGCCCTCATTCTGTGCACCGATTTTCCCTTCTTTCCTCTGGTTTTCGAACCTTCTTACTTAGAGCTATGGAGTTCTAGGCATCCTATTGAGAATCCGGAAATTGCCTAGCGATCCTGGCGTCGTAGCGGAGGCGTGCCTAAGTTTTGGGGCGATTCTACACCAGCGGGCTGACGACGGACGAAGGTATAATTTGGCTTCCTAAAAATATTTAGGAGTATGCAATAGCTTAGTTAAGGCTTTTAGAGCTTAATTGTTGATGCATGGATATTTGCATTGTAGTAGCTAGTAGACTGGACTAGTAGGCTTGGAGTCTAGACCAGCAGAGCTAGGTTTGACCAGCAGTATTAGAGGTACGTAAGTACTGACCGAGATAGCCGGCATGATATATTTTCTTATATGTTGCATGAGTATGTGCTATATGTTTTATCATGTTTTAGCATGTTTTACCGCCTTAGCACATACATGATTTTACGTGTGACTGCATCCGGAGAGATGTGAGTCATTGACAGTCTCCATAGGGAACGATGATCTCATTTTGGATTCGAGTCAGGTATGCCAGTTTCCATATGGGAATCGTATCCTGTTTTGGATTTGGGTCAGGATAGGGTTGGCTCAGCCCTGATATGGAATATACGAGTACCCCGCGGAGTAGCTCTCTAGCCGGTACTGTATATTCTCGGCGCCATGAGCAAGTGTTTTCACTTGAGTTTTAAAGCATCAGTGTGCGCATATTTGTAATTATATCATTGCTTTGTATTGAGCGTTGTAGCTGACGCCCTTGTGTTTGGGTATTGTGTACCTTGTGGCGGGGCAGGTTTGAGGCTGGACGGTTCATGCGGCTCTCAGCAGGATTGAGCTTTGGGGAGTGCGAGGTTGTAGAGGGTAGGGATTTAATTTACCCTGAACCTTTAATTTGGTTGTATAATAGTATTTATACACTTGTGATAGCGTCGGTTGTATTCTGCCGATTGGATTTGTTGTATTTTAATTATCCGCACTTTACGCTTAAAACTTTTATTGCGTGCGCTTTTCTATAACTCTGATTAGATAGTGGATTCGGGTTGGGTCACTACATTTTTTGTATCAGAGCGACGCATTGCACTGGGAATATTGTAAGCGAATTAAGTAATTATCTGTTCTTATGTAACAGATGGCAGATTACGACGAAAGTCACGGTAGCGTAGACGGCGGTCATTGGGGCGATCCGGACAATCGTAGACGTCGGGGACAGCCCGAGGAGCGCAGGCGAGTCAGCATGCGTAGGTTTAAGGAAGTTAGCCCGAAGCCTTTGACGGGTGGTGAGACAGCTGAGGAGGCGGAGGATTGGATGGAGAGGATGGAGCAGTGCTTCCAGGAGTTCCGTTGCACGGCTGAGGACAGGATGGAGATTCTTGCCTTTATGCTTGAGGGCAGAGCGAGGAAGTGGTGGAGATCTACTTCCGCACCGTTCATAGCAGCTAGAGGTGCAGCTACTTGGGTGGAGTTCCGTACTGCTTATCAGAGATTTTATTTTCCTCCAGCTCTTCGTCAGGCGAAAGCCAGTGAGTTGTTGAGTTTGCGACAGGGGACGATGACGATCGAGGAGTACCAGCAGAAGTTCTTTGATCTGCTACCCTTTTGTCCTCATATTGCCGATAGTTTTATGGCGAAGTTTGATCATTTCCTTCAGGGTCTGAACCCTGACATTCTTCGTATGGTTGCTGTGGGCGGCGATGGGACTTACGAGGATTTGGTGGACCGTTGTCGCCAGGCCGAGGACAGTATTTGGAGGAACAGGGGACTTTATTCTTCTTCCAGGCCAGCGAGCTCTAGTCCTTTGGATCCGAAAGGACAGTCCTTCAAGAAGCCAGGAGGTACTTCTTCTTCTTCCTCTGGGTCTGGTGGAGTGCATAAATTTGGTGGCCAAAGGCCGAACCGTTGCCGTCAGTGCCGATGCAGGCATCTGCCAGGGCAGTGTGGTCGATCGACTACTGCATGTTTCCAGTGTGGCCAGGAGGGTCACATGAAGAGAGATTGTCCTATGCTGATTGGGGCAGCGAGTGGTTCTGGAGGTTCTCAGGCATCTCTTCAGCCACCTCAGTACCAGTAGCCACCTTTCCAGCAGCAGTATTCGCAACAGCGCTAGCATCTGCAGCAGTCTCAGAGACAGCCTACTCAGACTCCTTCTCGGAGTCATCCTTCGTTGAGGCCACGTGCCCAGGGTCAGGTCTTTGCGCTTAACCAGGAGCCGGCAGAGGCTGACAGCGATCGGATGATTGCAGGTATCTGTAGTTTATGTGGTTTTCCTGCATATGTTTTAATTGATACCGGTGCATCGCATTCTTTTGTCTCAGCACGTTTTGCTAAGAAGTATAAGTTGCCATATATTCCTCTAGACGTGTTATTAGTGGTTTCTACTCCCATGGGGAGCGAGGTTTTAGCCAAGTGTCTAGTTGTGGGTTGTGTTTTGGATTTCGAGGGACATCAGCTTAGTGCGAACCTAATGATTCTAGCGATGGAGGATTTCGATTGCATCATTGGGATAGATCTATTGACTACCTACCGAGCCATAGTGGATTGCTATCAGAGGTTTGTTCAGTTTCGTCCAGATGATGACGAGTCATGGTATTTCTTGAAAGAGTAGGTGCCCGGTGAGCCAACTTGTGGCTAAGAGCTTTGATGACTCTTTGTATAAACAATCTTTTGTTTAATATAATTTACACTTTCATTAATGGCAATGACTTTATCTTTCTCCATATTGTTATATTGTGATATACTATTGTTGTTTTGATAAAGACCTTGAATATACTATAGTGTATGTAAGATGTGGTAGAACATGGGGATGTCTATCATGAAACACATCTTATAGTCACTGTATATTCTAAACTGTTCCTAGTCGATTGAGCCGTCCGATAATAAGGATAAGGATCGCTCGAGTTTGAGACTAGCATTTGCGATGCAGAGTACCACGTTTCATTGGTAAGGAACATAGAGATGTTCGAAGCATGCAAATGGATATTCATATGATGAATGATCGAACTACCCTATCCGGACTTTCCAAGTGGTTATCACTTATCGAGTGGATAAAGTCCGCGGTTTTGGTTGTACACCATTAGTCCTTACTACTTGAGACATCATTGAGACTCTATATGCTAGTACTGTGCTTTGACTCGTTTACCGACTCTATTGGGGTCACCAGGTGTCGGGATTGGGTACAGTTACAACACATGTAGGAGTCGATGCTTTGTTGTCAAGGATTCACCACATACTTGCGAGTGTGGATATCCTATGCGATCTGAGGAGATATTAGTGTGACGAATCTCTGGCCAGAGTACATGATGTGATTTAAGAAATGGTTTCTTAGTAGCACATGCGATGTCACTATTTGATCTTCAAGATGCATTGCATAGTTATCGAATCTCGAGCGACTCTCGATATACCAATGGTTGTTGATTCGATCGGGATATATGGATGAAGGGACCGTACTGTACGCTAACCAAAATCTACTGGTTCTTGTAGGCACTATCAGTGATACCTAGGGAATCATGGGGCGACGTTGCTAGGCGCTCATACCATGATTCGATGGGCAAGTCAGAAATTGTTGTTCCGAGTCACAAGGAGTTGTGAGCCCACGGCTAGCTGTATCCCTGAACCATTGAGGGTCACACAGTGTAATGGATTTTTAATTCCCGTTGAGATAGTTAAATTTAAAGAGTTAAATTTTATGAACGAAGAAGTTGGACTTCTTATTTAAGAGTAGAGGAGTAAGATTTCCTAAAATGACATAGGGATGGCCATTTTTGGAAATCACTGAATTCGGATTCAGAAAAATTTATCTTGACTTTAAAAGGTGCATAAATGGTTTCTGTGCACATTGGTGAAATCGGTTTATCAATCGGAGTCACGATGAATTTTATATTAATTTCTGAACATGCGGGCTTTGCTTGTAGGGCTTGAACTTATGACTAATGGGCCCTAAGCTGTTAGTGGCCTGCATTATAAATAAGTTATTGCAGTACAGAAATTACACACAACAGGTCACAAGGATTTTTCGAAAACCCTAGTCAATTTTTTTAAAGGTGGCCGCCCCCCCTCTATCCCTCTACTCGAGAAATATCCAGCCTGTGATTTTGAATTACAGTTTGGTTTAACGGATCATATTCGTTAATCTCTTCGTAGAAAACTTCTGATAGATTTTCTAGTGCAATCTATCAGAGGGATTAAATATCTGATCGTGGACCTGATTGAAGAACAGTTCGTCCATCAGTTCTAGGGATATACAACAAGAGCAGAGAAATCTGCACAGGGCGGCGCACGGCGCTGCCCAGGGCTGCGCACGGCGCTGCCCGCCGCAGCGCAGGGCGCTGCGCAGGGCAGCGCTCGGTGCTGCCCATGGGCAGCGATGTGATCGCTGCCCTAGGGGCAGCCGGGCTGCCCGGCCCGGGAACGTCCCGGGCGGCCCGCGGGAAAAAATTATTTTTTAATTTTTAAATTAAATTTTAATATGTTAAAATTCTATTTTTGGTCCGATCGAAAATTGTTTTGATTGGTCCACGAGGCGTCAGATCGAATTGTTCGAGTCCGAAAATTTTAAAATTGATTTTTGGATAAATTTGAATTTTTGGAAAATTTTAATATTTTATCCTTTAATTGAATTTTGAAATTAATTAATTTTTGGTACAATTGATGATAAGATATGATCTTATGGATATATTGAGTAAAATATGATTTTATGTATAAAATTGGATTTTATAGATAAAATATGATTTTATTTGATAAAAAGATAAAATATGATTTTATATGTAAAATAAGATTTTATGTATGAGATATGATTTTATCTTTTTAAATTTAAATTGTCATTACATGTTATCCAATAAATTAATTTTGAATTAAATGTTATTGGATAAGGATGATCGATTGCCATGACCAATTTTGTAGGTGTATGTTAGGTGTAAGAGTGGGTGCCCAGTGAGCCAACTGTGTGGCTATGGGCTTTGATGACTCTTTGTATAAACAATCTTTTGTTTAATATTATTTACACTTTTATGGCAATGACTTTATATTACTTCATATTGTTATATTGTGATATACTATTGTTGTTTTGATAAAGACCTTGAATATACTATAGTGTATGTAAGATGTGGTAGAACATGGAGATATCTATCATGAAATACATCTTATAGTCACTGTATATTCTAAAAACCGTTCCTAGTCGATTGAGCCGTCCGATAATAAGGATAAGGATCGCTCGAGTTTGAGACTAGCATTTGCGATGCGGAGTACCACGTTTCATTGGTAGGGAACATGGAGATGTTCGAAGCATGCAAATGGATATTCATAGGATGAATAATCGAACTACCCTATCCGGACTTTCCAAGTGGTTATCACTTATCGAGTGGATAAAGTCCGCGGTTTTGGTTGTACACCATTAGTCCTTACGACTTGAAACATCATGGAGACTCTATATGCTAGTGCTGTGCTTTGACTCGTTTACCGACTCTATGGGGGTCATCAGGTGTCGAGATTGGGTACAGTTACGACACATATAGGAGTCAATGCATTGTTGTCAAGGATTCACCACATACTTGCGAGTGTGGATATCCTATGCGATCTGAGGAGATATTAGTGTGACAAATCTCTGGCCAGAGTACTTGATGTGATTTAAGAAATGGTTTCTTAGTAGCACATGCGATGTCACTAATTTGATCTTCAAGATGCATTGCATAGTTATCGAATCTTGAGCGACTCTCGATATACCAATGGTTGTTGATTCGATCGGGATATATGGATGAAGGGACCGTACTGTACGCTAACCAAAATCTACTGGTTCTTGTAGGCACTATCAGTGATACCTAGGGAATCATGGGGCGATGTTGCTAGGCGCTTTACCATGATTCGTTGGGCAAGTCGGAAAGTGTTGTTCCGAGTCACAAGGAGTTGTGAGCCCACGGCTAGCTGTATCCCTGAACCATTGAGGGTCACACAGTGTAATGGAGTTTTAATCCCCGTTGAGATAGTTAAATTTAAAGAGTTAAATTTAATGAACTAAGGAGTTGGACTTCTTAAATAAGAGTAAGGGAGTAGGATTTCCTAAAATGACATAGGGATGGACATTTTTGGAAACCACTGAATTCGGATTCAGGAAAATTTATCTTGACTTTAAAATGTGCAGAAATGGTTTCTGTGCACATTGGTGAAATCGGTTCATCAATCGGAGTCACGATGAATTTTATATTAATTTCTGAACGTGCGGGCTTTGCTTGTCGGGCCCTAGCTTATGACTAATGGGCCCTAAGGTGTTAGTGGCCTGCATTATAAATAAGTTATTGCAGTACAAAAATTACACACAACAGGTCATTATTTTGAGAGCAAAATTTCGAACCCTAGCCTCTCTCATAATTAAATCGGCCGAACCCTCCTTGCTCTGTCAGAGAAATTCCGGTCTGTGATTTTTGAATTGCAGCCAGGAATAACGAATCAGATTCGTTTAATCTCTTCGCAGAAAACTTCTGATAGATTTTCTAGTGCAATCTATCAGAGGGATTTAAACCCCATTCGTGGACCTGATTGAAGGAGTTCATCAGTTCCTGGGAGATACAAGAAGCGCAGAGAAATCTGTGTGGTGTCCATTAATCTCGATTCGAGATTGAAGGTAAAATTTAATAATAGTTATTTAATTTTACACACACAAATAATTTAATCGTTAAACGGTTGATACCCACACTATGGAATTGTTCCATAATAAAATTTTTAAACTTCCGCTGCACCGGGTATCAATCGTGATTGATCTGAGAGCACTGTTTTCCAACAGTGGTATCAGAGCCAGGTTGCTCAGATCAAACGATTAAATTAATCGATTGTACAAAATTTTTGAATCTCGGTTTTTGGAAAACAAAATAAATATTTTTAAATAAAAAATTTTTTTCCGGGGCAAAATTCGGGCAGCGATTGGATCGCTGCCCGGTGGGGCAGCAATTGTTGCTGCCCCGGGCGGCGCACGGCGCCGCCCAAAGGGGGCGCACGGCGCCGCCCAGGACGGCGCACGGCGCCGCCCAGGGGCGGCGCCAGGCGCCGCCAGGGCAGCGAGAGTGCTGCCCTAAGGGGGCAGCCGGGCTGCCCCCGGCCCGCGCCCCGGGTGCGGGCCGGCCCGGGAGTGTCCCGGGCGGCCCGCGGGAAAAATTTTATTTTTATTTAAAAAAATTAATTTTAATGTGTTGAAATTTTATTTTTGGTCCGGTCAAAAATTGTTTTTGATTGGTTCACGAGATTTCGGATCGAATTGTTCGAGTCCGTAAATTTTAAAATTGATTTTTGGATAAATTTGAATTTTTGGAAAATTTTAATATTTTATCCTTAAATTGAATTTTGAAATCAATTATTTTTGGTACAATTGATGATAAGATATGATCTTATGATATATTAAGTAAAATATGATTTTATTTGTAAAATTGGATTTTATAGATAAAATATGATTTTATTTGATATAGAGATAAAATATGATTTTATATGTGAAATGAGATTTTATATATAAAATTTGATTTTATCTTGTTTAAATTTGAATTGCCACTGCATGTTATCCAATAAATTAATTTTGAATTAAATGTTATTGGATAAGGATGATCGATTGCCATGACCAATTTTGTAGGTGTATGTTAGGAATTTACATTTTGTTTTTATTGTTGTTGGTTTTATTAATGGGCCTGGTTTATGGCCCGATATGAATGTCATATGTAATAAAAGTGGGCTTGGTTTATAGCCCGTTCCCACCCCTAAAAATGTATCCCCTACTTGTCATTGTTATTTATTGTAAATACATTAGATTTAGTGGGAGATCAAGATTTGAAGACGGTGGGCCCAGCAGACAATAAAGACTGAAGAAATGTAAATTGGAAGCACATGTAATAGGATTGCATTGCATACTGCATATTACCTAGGATTGGACTAAGACCCGTGATTGGCAACCACGGGTCAATTAGAAATGGAATCGATCATCCTGTATAATATTTGATATTATGATTGTATGAATGTTTAGACATAAATTGCGTGAATCCGGCAAGCATGCAATAAAATGAATATGATGAGACAAATATTTTTATAATTAAAAATCCCTCATTTTAAATATGATTTAAAATTTATATCAAGATAAATAAAGGAAATTTAAATTTGTTTAAATGTTCCCACCTTCCATCAACGGTCAATGTATGTGATGCTACCCGCGGATACGGTCCGGCTCATATTATTGGGGGGGCCCGTCCGTCGGAAAGCTGTACATTGGATCGACAAATGTTGTAAGTTGGGTGGAACTCCCATGGGATCGGCTCATATTATTGGGGGATCCACATGGCGACCGTCCATCACAACTTAATATTGATGGGTCATCTTGACATGTCACTTTAAACGGCGTCATATTATTGGGCCCTTATTGGACATGAGGTAAACACATGGGGGTTGCTTTGGAAGCAATTGAGCTCTACCTTTTGAGAATTATGGTTGGCTGATATTATTCGGGACCATAAGTTTGTCAATTGGACTCCATGTTCTCACTAAGGAAAAAGTTTCCCGTTTTCACTAGAGGGTAGTGAAATCGTTAAAATAGTGGGAGTGAGATTCATAAAATTAAATTCGCCTATTTTATGTCTTAGTAAATTGTTAAACAATCATTGATATATGTCTGTTTTTCTTTTCAGTATTTCATACGATGAATTCGCGTAATCCATTATTCTCGATCCTCGAACAAAACAAGTTGACTGGCGCCAACTATACGGAATGGTTCCGGAAGTTGAAGATTGTCTTAACTTCGGAGAAAATGCTCTACGTGTTAGAGAAAGCACCTCCGAAGGAAGCACCATCTGACATAAGTCCGGAGGAATTGGCCAAACTTGATGCATGGTGTGACCATGACATCAAGACCAAATGCTATATGCAAGCCTCGATGTCTGATGAACTCCAGAGGCGATTTGAGGACACGGTGAATGCTGCTGACATTCACACGCAACTCAAGGAACTTTTTGGGGCTCAGTCGAGGGCTGAAAGGTTCGCTACTGTTAAGGAGTTGATGACGTGCCGCATGCGTGAAGGGACTTCGGTCCGTGATCATGGGGTACGAGTGATTTGGCTCATACAGAAGTTGGCGACCCTAGATTTGGTGTTGGAGCATGAACTCAATGTGGATTTATTGCTTCTGTCTCTTCCTTCTTCATTTGATGGATTTGTGATAAATTTTAATATGAACAAGATAGAGGCCACCCTTGAAGAGATGGTCAATATGCTCGTTACATATGAATCCACACTTAAGAAGGATAAGCCAGCTTTCTTGGTGGGCTCCTCATCTTCTGCGAAGAAGGGGCCAAGTATGAAGGGCAAGAAACGTTCTACCCCACCCAAGAAAGTCGAGCCCGAGAAGAAGCAAAAGACAAAGGCTTCAAACAATGGAAAATCCAAGGATGTTTGCCATTACTGCAAGAAGCCGGGTCATTGGAAGCGCAACTGCAAGGAATATCTTGAGCAGTTGGGAACTGCAAAGGGTATGTTCTATATTGAAATAAATGTCACTTAATACAACTTCTTGGGTATTGGATACCGGATGTGGATCTCACATTTGCAATGATTTGCAGGTGATGACAAGAAGTCGCAGGCTTAGAATGGGTGAGACCCAGCTGAGGCTCGGGAATGGTTCCAGAGTTGAAGCTACGGCCATTGGAGATGTTTGTTTGACTTTGCAGAACGGTTTTAAATTATTGTTAAGAGATGTTTTATTTGTGCCAGATTTAATTAAAAACATTATTTCTATTTCTATGCTTGATAGAGATGGTTATTCTTGCAATTTTGTGAATGGGATTTGCAATATTTACAAGAATGAATGTTTAATTGGAAATGGACAACTTGAAAACGATCTATACAACTTAAAACTAAAAGACGTTCCAGTGAATTATGTTGATAAACCGGCGACAACAAACAAAAGGAAAATCGATAGTCAAAACCCGGCAAACCTTTGGCATGCTAGGCTAGGTCATATTTCCTCAAGGAGGATGAACAAGCTAGTGGGAGAGGGCATGTTTGATATGTCTGATATTAATTCTATACCTACTTGTGAATCCTGCCTAAAAGGAAAAAATGACTAAATCTCCTTTTAAGGGGAAACCTGAGCGTAGTCAGAATCTGTTGGATTTGATCCATACAGATGTTTGTGGTCCATTTAGAGTAGGGACTCAACATGGCCACACCTACTTCATTACCTTTACTGATGATTATTCAAGGTATGGGTATTTATATTTAATGAAATATAAGTCTGAAGCATTTGAAAAGTTCAAAGAATTCAGGGCTGAAGTAGAAAACAAGCTAGGTAAAAGTATTAAAGCACTTCGATCGGATCGAGGTGGAGAATACTTGAGTACCGAGTTTTTGGACTATCTGAAAGAGAATGGGATTCTCTCTCAGTGGACTCCTCCTATGACACCACAGCTTAATGGTGTATCGGAGCGTCGTAATCGAACTTTGTTGGACATGGTTCGATCTATGATGAGCTTCACTGAGCTTCCACCTTCGTTTTGGGGCTATGCGCTTGAAACGGCGGTATTGTTGTTGAACAACGTCCACACTAAAGCAGTGGACAAAACACCATACGAGTTATGGAATGGCAAAGCTCCTAAGTATTCGTACTTGAGGATTTGGGGATGTCCTGCTTACGTGAAGCGGACAGTGGGAGATAAGGGAGATAAGTTGGATAGTCGATCCAGCTTATGTTATTTTGTAGGGTATCCTAAGAATTCAATCGGATATTATTTCTATTATCCTGCTGAAACAAAGGTGTTTGTTTCTAGGAATGCCACCTTCTTGGAGAAGGAGTTCTTATTGGATAAGAAAGGCGAGATGATGGAACTCGAAGAAGTTCGAGAAGAACCCGAAATACAAAATAACGATCCTACATCTCAGGAACCATTGCTGGACACGCCTGCACCTAGAAGATCCAAAAGGACTTCTAGACCTCCAGTTCGATATGGTCTTCTTCTTGAAGGGGATCAAGATGAACCCGACATTGGATGTGATCCAAGAAACTTCAAGGAAGCAATTTCTGATGCGGATTCGAATTTATGGCTTGAAGCTATGCAGTCAGAATTGGATTCGATGCATACAAACCAAGTTTGGTCTTTAGTAGATCCTCCCGATGGAATTGTTCCAATAGGGTGTAAATGGATCTACAAGAGAAAGCTTGGGCCTGATGGTAAGGTATTGACCTACAAGGCGCGATTGGTGGCGAAAGGTTATACTCAAAGGCAAGGAGTTGACTATGATGAAACCTTTTCACCAGTTGCAATGTTCAAGTCCATAAGAATCCTGATTGCCATAGCTGCATGGTATGACTATGAGATATGGCAAATGGATGTGAAGACTGCTTTTCTTAATGGAGACATTAAGGAAGAAATCTATATGAAGCAGCCTGAGGGGTACACATCCATGGGAAGCGAGCATAAGGTATGCAAGCTTCAGAGATCAATTTATGGTCTAAAACAAGCATCAAGAAGTTGGAACCAGAAATTTGATGAAACAATTAAAGATTTTGGTTTCATCAAGAACCCGGAGGAACCTTGCGTGTACAAGAAAGTAGTTAAGGATGCGGTGAAATTCTTAGTACTTTATGTTGATGACATCCTACTCATTGGGAATGATGTAGGGATGTTGCAGTCAACAAAGATATGGTTATCAGGTAGATTTTCGATGAAGGATTTGGGAGAGGCATCCTACATTCTTGGGATACAGATCTATAGAGATAGGTCTAAGAGAATGATAGGACTCACTCAATCAACCTACATCGATACCATATTGAAACGGTTTTCAATGGATGGGTCCAAAAGAGGACATCTACCCATGTGTCATGGAGTTTCTCTATCCAAGTCTATGTGTCCCAAGACTGATGAAGAGATAGAGAATATGACACATGTACCATATGCGTCAGCTATAGGTAGTATCATGTATGGGATGATATCTACCAGACCGGATGTAGCATTTGCTCTGAGTGTCACGAGCAGATATCAGTCTAATCCTGGTCAAATGCATTGGAAAGCCGTGAAGGACATTCTTAAGTACTTGCGAAGGACTAAGAATATGTTCATGGTTTATGGAGGACGAGAACTCAAATTGGAAGGCTATACCGACTCTAGCTTCCAAAGTGATGTGGATGACTCGAAGTCAACCTCTGGATTTGTGTTCATGCTCAATGGCGGTGCTGTCTCTTGGAAGAGTTCCAAGCAGGACACCACAGCGGATTCCACCACTGAGGCTGAATACATTGCAGCATCAGCTGCTGCTAAAGAGGCCGTTTGGATGAGGAAGTTCGTCCAAGAGTTGGGCGTCATTCCTGAATTTGTTGGTCCAGTCCCGGTGTACTGTGACAACACGGGTGCCGTTGCTCAAGCAAAGGAACCAAGGTCTCATCAAAGATCCAAACACGTACTGAGGAAATACCACATAATCCGGGAGATTGTGGAAAGAGGAGACATCATTGTCGAACGAGTGGCCTCTGCAGACAATATCGCTGATCCGCTTACTAAGCCCTTGCCAGGACCATTGCTTGACAAACATCGCGAAGCAATGGGTCTACGTAGTATGACTAGTTGGCTATAGGGCAAGTGGGAGATTGTAAGAGTGGGTGCCCAGTGAGCCAACTGTGTGGCTATGGGCTTTGATGACTCTTTGTATAAACAATCTTTTGTTTAATATTATTTACACTTTTATGGCAATGACTTTATATTACTTCATATTGTTATATTGTGATATACTATTGTTGTTTTGATAAAGACCTTGAATATACTATAGTGTATGTAAGATGTGGTAGAACATGGAGATATCTATCATGAAATACATCTTATAGTCACTGTATATTCTAAAAACCGTTCCTAGTCGATTGAGCCGTCCGATAATAAGGATAAGGATCGCTCGAGTTTGAGACTAGCATTTGCGATGCGGAGTACCACGTTTCATTGGTAGGGAACATGGAGATGTTCGAAGCATGCAAATGGATATTCATAGGATGAATAATCGAACTACCCTATCCGGACTTTCCAAGTGGTTATCACTTATCGAGTGGATAAAGTCCGCGGTTTTGGTTGTACACCATTAGTCCTTACGACTTGAAACATCATGGAGACTCTATATGCTAGTGTTGTGCTTTGACTCGTTTACCGACTCTATGGGGGTCATCAGGTGTCGAGATTGGGTACAGTTACGACACATATAGGAGTCAATGCATTGTTGTCAAGGATTCACCACATACTTGCGAGTGTGGATATCCTATGCGATCTGAGGAGATATTAGTGTGACAAATCTCTGGCCAGAGTACTTGATGTGATTTAAGAAATGGTTTCTTAGTAGCACATGCGATGTCACTAATTTGATCTTCAAGATGCATTGCATAGTTATCGAATCTTGAGCGACTCTCGATATACCAATGGTTGTTGATTCGATCGGGATATATGGATGAAGGGACCGTACTGTACGCTAACCAAAATCTACTGGTTCTTGTAGGCACTATCAGTGATACCTAGGGAATCATGGGCGATGTTGCTAGGCGCTTTACCATGATTCGTTGGGCAAGTCGGAAAGTGTTGTTCCGAGTCACAAGGAGTTGTGAGCCCACGGCTAGCTGTATCCCTGAACCATTGAGGGTCACACAGTGTAATGGAGTTTTAATCCCCGTTGAGATAGTTAAATTTAAAGAGTTAAATTTAATGAACTAAGGAGTTGGACTTCTTAAATAAGAGTAAGGGAGTAGGATTTCCTAAAATGACATAGGGATGGACATTTTTGGAAACCACTGAATTCGGATTCAGGAAAATTTATCTTGACTTTAAAATGTGCAGAAATGGTTTCTGTGCACATTGGTGAAATCGGTTCATCAATCGGAGTCACGATGAATTTTATATTAATTTCTGAACGTGCGGGCTTTGCTTGTCGGGCCCTAGCTTATGACTAATGGGCCCTAAGGTGTTAGTGGCATGCATTATAAATAAGTTATTGCAGTACAGAAATTACACACAACAGGTCATTATTTTGAGAGCAAAATTTCGAACCCTAGCCTCTCTCATAATTAAATCGGCCGAACCCTCCTTGCTCTGTCAGAGAAATTCCGGTCTATGATTTTTGAATTGCAGCCAGGAATAACGAATCAGATTCGTTTAATCTCTTCGCAGAAAACTTCTGATAGATTTTCTAGTGCAATCTATCAGAGGGATTTAAACCCCATTCGTGGACCTGATTGAAGGAGTTCATCAGTTCCTGGGAGATACAAGAAGCGCAGAGAAATCTGTGTGGTGTCCATTAATCTCGATTCGAGATTGAAGGTAAAATTTAATAATAGTTATTTAATTTTACACACACAAATAATTTAATCGTTAAACGGTTGATACCCACACTATGGAATTGTTCCATAATAAAATTTTTAAACTTCCGCTGCACCGGGTATCAATCGTGATTGATCTGAGAGCATTGTTTTCCAACATTAGGAATTTACATTTGTTTTATTGTTGTTGGTTTTATTAATGGGCCTGGTTTATGGCCCAATATGAATGTCATATGTAATAAAAGTGGGCTTGGTTTATGGCCCGTTCCCATCCCTTAAAAATGTATCCCCTACTTGTCATTGTTATTTATTGTAAATACATTAGATTTAGTGGGAGATCAAGATTTGAAGATGGAGGTGGGCCCAACAGACAATAAAAACAGAAGAAATGTAAATTGGAAACAAATGTAATAGGATTGCATTGCATACTGCATAATACCTAGGATTGGACTAAGACTCGTGATTGGCAACCACGGGTCGATTAGAAATGGAATCGATCATCCTATATAATATGTGATATTATAGTTGTATGCATGTTTTAGACAAAATTGTGTGAATCCGACAAGCATACAAAATTTTAAAAATGATGAGACAAATTTTTATAATTAAAAATCCCTCATTTTAAATATGATTTAAAATTGATATCAAGATAAATAAAGGAAATTTAAATTTGTTTAAATGTTCCTACCTTCCATCAACGATCAATGTATGAGATGCTACCCGCGGATACGGTCCGGCTCATATTATTGGGGGGGCCCGTTCGTCGAAAAGCTGTACATTGGATCGACACATGTTGTAAGTTGGGTGGAACTCCCATGGGATCGGCTCATATTATTGGGGGATCCACATGGCGACCGTCCATCACAACTTAATATTGATGGGTCATCTTGACATGTCACAATAATCGGCGTCATATTATTGGGCCCTTATTGGACATGAGGTAAAAACGTGGAGGTTGCTTTGGAAGCAATTGGGCTCTACCTTTTGAAAATTATGGTTGGCTGATATTATTCGGGACTATAAGTTTGTCAATTGGACTCCATGTTCTCACTAAGGAAAACAGTTTCCCGTTTTCACTAGAGGGTAGTGAAATCGTTAAAATAGTGGGAGTGAGATTCATAAAATAAATTTCGCCTATTTTATGTCTTAGTAAATTGCTTAAACAATCACTGATATTTGTCTGTTTCTTTTCAGTATTTCATACAATGAATTCGCGTAATCCACTTTTCTCGATCCTCGAACAAAATAAGTTGACTGGCGCAAACTATACGGAATGGTTCCGGAAGTTGAAGATTGTCTTGACTTCGAAGAAGATGCTCTACGTGTTAGAGAAATCTCCTCCGAAGGAAGCACCAGCTGACGTAAGTCCGGAGGAGTTAGCCAAGCTTGATACATGGTGGGACCATGATATCAAGACCAAATGCTATATGCAAGCCTCGATGTCTGATGAACTCCAGAGGCGATTTGAGGACACCGTGAATGCTGCTGACATTCACGTTCAACTCAAGGAACTTTTTGGGGCACAATCGAGGGCTGAAAGGTTCGCTACTGTAAAGGAGCTAATGACGTGTCGCATTCGTGAAGGGACTTCGGTCCGTGATCATGGGGTACGAGTGATTTGGCTCATACAGAAGTTGGTAACCCTTGATTTGGTGTTGGAGCATGAACTCAACGTGGACTTACTACTTCTGTCTCTTCCTTCTTCGTTTGACGGATTTGTGGTAAATTTCAATATGAACAAGATAGAGGCCTCCCTTGAAGAGATGGTCAATATGCTTGTGACATATGAATCCACATTAAAGAAGCATAAACCGGCTTTCTTGGTGGGCTCCTCTTCTTCTGCTAAGAAGGGGCCAAGTACGAAGGGTAAGAAACGTTCTGACCCACCCAAGAAAGTCGAACCCGAGAAGAAGTACAAGACAAAGGCTTCAAACATGGAAAAATCCAAGGATGTTTGCCATTACTGCAAGAAGTCCGGTCATTGAAAGCGTAACTGCAAGGAATATCTAGAGCAGTTGCGAACTGCAAAGGGTATGTTCTATATTGAAATAAATGTTTCACTTAATACTACTTCTTGGGTATTGGATACCGGATGTGGATTTCACATTTGCAATGATTTGCAGGTGATGACAAGAAGTCGCAGGCTTAGGATGGGTGAGACCCAGCTGAGGCTCGGAAATGGTTCCAGAGTTGAAGCAAAAGCCGTGGGAGATGTTTATTTAATTTTGCAGAACGGTTTTAAGTTACTTTTAAGAGATGTTTTATTTGTTCCGGATTTAATTAAAAACATTATTTCTGTTTCTATGCTTGATAGAGATGGTTATTCTTGCAATTTTGTGAATGGGATTTGCAATATTTACAAGAATGAATGTTTAATTGGAAATGGACAACTTGAAAACGATCTATACAACTTAAAACTAAAAGACGTTCCAATAAATTATGTTGATAAACCGGCAACAACAAACAAAAGGAAAATCGATAGCCAAAACCCGGCAAACCTTTGGCACGCTAGGCTAGGTCATATTTCCTCAAGGAGGATGAACAAGCTAGTGGGAGAGGGCATGTTTGATATGTCTGATATTAACTCTCTACCTACTTGTGAATCCTGCCTAAAAGGAAAAATGACTAAATCTCCTTTTAAGGGGAAACCTGAGCGTAGTCAAAATCTGTTGGATTTGATCCATACAGATGTTTGTGGTCCATTTAGATTTGGGACTCAATATGGCCACACCTACTTCATTACCTTTACTGATGATTATTCAAGGTATGGGTATTTATATTTAATGAAATATAAGTCTGAAGCATTTGAAAAGTTCAAAGAATTCAAGGCTGAAGTAGAAAACAAGCTAGGTAAAAGTATTAAAGCACTTCGATCGGATCGAGGTGGCGAATACTTGAGTACCGAGTTTTTGGACTATCTGAAAGAGAATGGGATTCTCTCTCAGTGGACTCCTCCTATGACACCACAGCTGAATGGTGTATCGGAGCGTCGTAATCGAACTTTGTTGGACATGGTTCGATCCATGATGAGCTTCACTGAGCTTCCACCTTCGTTTTGGGGCTATGCGCTTGAAACGGCGGTATTGTTGTTGAACAACGTCCACACTAAAGCAGTGGACAAAACACCATACGAGTTATGGAATGGCAAAGCTCCTAAGTATTCGTACTTGAGGATTTGGGGATGTCCTGCTTACGTGAAGCGGACAGTGGGAGATAAGTTGGATAGTCGATCCAGCTTATGTTATTTTGTAGGGTTTCCGAAGAATTCAATCGGATATTATTTCTATTATCCTGCTGAAACAAAGGTGTTTGTTTCAAGGAATGCCACCTTCTTGGAGAAGGAGTTCTTATTGGATAAGAAAGGCAAGATGATGGAACTCGAAGAAATTCGAGAAGAACCCGAAATACAAAATAACGATCCTACACCTCAGGAACCATTGCTGGACACGCCTATACCTAGAAGATCCGAGAGGACTTCTTGACCTCCTATTCGATATGGTTTTCTTCTTGTAGGGGATCAAGATGAACCCGATGTTGGATGTGATCCAAGAAACTTCAAGGAAGCAATTTCTGATGTGGATTCAAATTTATGACTTGAAGCTATGCAGTCGGAAATAGATTCGATGCATACAAACCAAGTTTGGTCTTTAGTAGATCCTCCCGATGGAATTGTTCCAATAGGGTGTAAATGGATCTACAAGAGAAAGCTTGGGCCTGATGGTAAGGTATTGACCTACAAGGCGCGATTGGTGGCAAAAGGTTATACTCAAAGACAAGGAGTTGACTATGATGAAACCTTTTCACCAGTTGCAATGTTCAAGTCCATAAGAATCCTTATTGCCATAGCTGCATGGTATGACTATGAGATATGGCAAATGGATGTGAAGACTGCTTTTCTTAATGGAGACATTAAGGAAGAAATTTATATGAAGCAGCCTGAGGGGTTCACATCCATGGGAAGCGAGGATAAGGTATGCAAGCTTCAGAGATCAATTTATGGTCTAAAACAAGCATCAAGAAGTTGGAACCAAAAATTTGATGAAACAATAAAAGATTTTGGTTTCATCAAGAATCCGGAGGAACCATGCGTGTACAAGAAATTAGTTAAGGATGCTGTGACATTCTTAGTACTTTATGTTGATGACATCCTACTCATTGGGAATGATGTAGGGATGTTGCAGTCAACAAAGATATGGTTATCAGGTAGATTCTCGATGAAGGATTTGGGTGAGGCATCCTATATTCTTGGGATACAGATCTATAGAGATAGATCTAAGAGAATGATAGGACTTACTCAATCAACCTACATCGACACCATATTGAAACGGTTTTCAATGGATGGGTCCAAGAGAGGACATCTACCCATGTGTCATGGAGTTTCTCTATCCAAGTCTATGTGTCCCAAGACTGATGAAGAGATAGAGAAAATGACACATGTACCATATGCATCAGCCATAGGTAGTATCATGTATGGGATGATATCTACCAGACCGGATGTAGCATTTGCTCTGAGTGTCACGAGCAGATATCAAGCTAATCCCGGTCAAATGCATTGGAAAGCCGTGAAGGACATTCTTAAGTACTTACGAAGGACTAAGAATATGTTCATGGTATATGGAGGAAGAGAACTAAAATTGGAAGGCTATACCGACTCTAGCTTCCAAAGTGACGTGGATGACTCGAAGTCAACCTCTGGATTTGTGTTCATGCTCAATGGCGGTGCTGTCTCTTGGAAGAGTTCCAAGCAGGACACCACAGCGGATTCCACCACTGAAGCTGAATACATTGCAGCATCAGCTGCTGCTAAAGAGGCCGTTTGGATGAGGAATTTCGTCCAAGAGTTGGGCGTCATTCCTGAAGTTGTTGGTCCAGTCCCGGTGTACTGTGACAACACGGGTGCCGTTGCTCAGGCAAAGGAACCAAGGTCTCATCAAAGATCCAAACACGTACTGA
Source organism: Henckelia pumila (assembly GCF_033568475.1). Classification (NCBI taxonomy): domain Eukaryota; kingdom Viridiplantae; phylum Streptophyta; class Magnoliopsida; order Lamiales; family Gesneriaceae; genus Henckelia; species Henckelia pumila. Next base: position 102,013,095 of record NC_133122.1, on the reverse strand, counting down.
GGAAATACCACATCATCCGGGAGATTGTGGAAAGAGGAGACATCACTGTCGAAAGAGTGGCCTCTGCAGACAATATCGCTGATCCACTTACTAAGCCCTTGCCAGGACCATTATTTGACAAACATCGCGAAACAATGGGTCTACGTAGTATGACTAGTTGGCTTTAGGGCAAGTGGGAGATTGAAAGAGTAGGTGCCCGGTGAGCCAACTTGTGGCTAAGGGCTTTGATGACTCTTTGTATAAACAATCTTTTGTTTAATATAATTTACACTTTCATTAATGGCAATGACTTTATCTTTCTCCATATTGTTATATTGTGATATACTATTGTTGTTTTGATAAAGACCTTGAATATACTATAGTGTATGTAAGATGTGGTAGAACATGAGGATGTCTATCATGAAACACATCTTATAGTCACTGTATATTCTAAACTGTTCCTAGTCGATTGAGCCGTCCGATAATATGGATAAGTATCGCTCGAGTTTGAGACTAGCATTTGCGATGCAGAGTACCACATTTCATTGGTAAGGAACATAGAGATGTTCGAAGCATGCAAATGGATATTCATATGATGAATGATCGAACTACCCTATCCGGACTTTCCAAGTGGTTATCACTTATCGAGTGGAGAAAGTCCGCGGTTTTGGTTGTACACCATTAGTCCTTACTACTTGAGACATCATTGAGACTCTATATGCTAGTACTGTGCTTTGACTCGTTTACCGACTCTATTGGGGTCATCAGGTGTCGGGATTGGGTACAGTTACAACACATGTAGGAGTCGATGCTTTGTTGTCAAGGATTCACCACATACTTGCGAGTGTGGATATCCTATGCGATCTGAGGAGATATTAGTGTGACGAATCTCTGGCCAGAGTACATGATGTGATTTAAGAAATGATTTCTTAGTAGCACATGCGATGTCACTATTTGATCTTCAAGATGCATTGCATAGTTATCGAATCTCGAGCGACTCTCGATATACCAATGGTTGTTGATTCGATCGGGATATATGGATGAAGGGACCGTACTGTACGCTAACCAAAATCTACTGGTTCTTGTAGGCACTATCAGTGATACCTAGGGAATCATGGGGCGATGTTGCTAGGCGCTCATACCATGATTCGATGGGCAAGTCGGAAATTGTTGTTCCGAGTCACAAGGAGTTGTGAGCCCACGGCTAGCTGTATCCCTGAACCATTGAGGGTCACACAGTGTAATGGATTTTTAATCCCCGTTGAGATAGTTAAATTTAAAGAGTTAAATTTAATGAACGAAGAAGTTGGACTTCTTATTTAAGAGTAGAGGAGTAAGATTTCCTAAAATGACATAGGGATGGCCATTTTTGGAAATCACTGAATTCGGATTCAGAAAAATTTATCTTGACTTTAAAAGGTGCAGAAATGGTTTCTGTGCACATTGGTGAAATCGGTTTATCAATCGGAGTCACGATGAATTTTATATTAATTTCTGAACATGCGGGCTTTGCTTGTAGGGCTTGAACTTATGACTAATGGGCCCTAAGCTGTTAGTGGCCTGCATTATAAATAAGTTATTGCAGTACAGAAATTACACACAACAGGTCACAAGGATTTTTCGAAAACCCTAGTCAATTTTTTTAAAGGTGGCCGCCCCCCCTCTCTCCCTCTACTCGAGAAAAATCCAGCCTGTGATTTTGAATTACAGTCTGGTTTAACGGATCAAATTCGTTAATCTCTTCGTAGAAAACTTCTGATAGATTTTCTAGTGCAATCTATCAGAGGGATTAAATCTCTGATCGTGGACCTGATTGAAGAACAGTTCGTCCATAAGTTCCAGGGATATACAACAAGAGCAGAGAAATCTGTTGGTGTCCAAAATCTCGATTCGAGATTAAAGGTAAAAATTTTATAATTGTTATTTAATTTTTACACACACGTAATTTAATCGTAAAGATTTGATACCCAATATGGAATCGTTCCATATAATAAATATTTTTAAACTTCCGCTGCACCGGGTATCAATCTTGTTTGATCTGAAAGCCGCGTTCTCCAACATTTCTATGGTGAGGGAGCGCGACCCCCGATGCCAGTGGTTTCAGCTCTGAATGCCCGGCGTGCGTTAGAGTCTGGCGGGGAAGGCTACCTTATCTACGCCATTGACGCATCCTTAGGAGAGCCAGATATCCAAGAGATACCAGTGGTTTGTGACTTTCCAGATGTGTTTCCGGAGGAGATTCCAGGTTTGCCACCAGTAAGGGAGATTGAGTTTAGCATTGAGTTAGTGCCAGGAACTACACCGATTTCCAGGAATCCTTACCGATTGGCACCGGCAGAAATGAAAGAGCTGCAGAAGAAATTGCAAGATCTTCTTGATAAGGGTTATATTCGACCTAGTGTTTTGCCATGGGGAGCCCCAGTACTGTATTGACTACCGTCAGTTGAATCAAGTGACAGTGAAGAATAAGTATCCTCTTCCGCGGATAGATGATCTCTTTGATCAGTTGCAGGGTACTTCTGTCTATTCGAAGATTGATCTTCGGTCTGGGTATCATCAGTTACGAGTTCGACAAGAGGACGTTACTAAGACAGCATTTCGTACGCGGTATGGACACTATGAGTTTCTAGTGATGCCGTTTGGTTTGACGAATGCTCCAGCTGTTTTTATGGATCTGATGAACCGAGTTTTCCGCGACTTTCTGGATAAGTTTGTGGTGGTGTTCATCGATGACATTTTGGTGTATTCTCGCAGCATGTATGAGCATGCCTACCATCTCTATACTGTATTGCAGGTCTTGAGGGAGAGACAGTTGTACGCGAAGCTGAGTAAGTGTGACTTCTGGATTGACCGAGTTGTGTTCCTTGGTCATGTCATTTCTCAGGAGGGCGTATCTGTGGATCCTAGTAATACAGAGGCTATTTTGAATTGGTCGCGTCCGACTACAGCTTCTGAGATTCGTAGTTTCCTTGGTTTAGCAGGATACTATCGTCGTTTTGTGGAGAATTTCTCTCAGATAGCTAAGCCATTGACTCAGTTGACGAGGAAAGACGTTTCTTTCATTTGGTCTGATGCTTGTGAAAATAGTTTTTGTGAGTTGAGATGTCGTCTGACAACAGCTCCAGTTCTTGCCTTACCGTCTGGATCAGGTGGGTTTGTAGTCTTCACTGATGCTTCTCTCTAGGGTTTGGGGTGTGTGTTGACTCAGAATGTCCACGTGATTGCCTATGCCTCCAGACAGTTGAAGACTCACGAGGAGAACTATCCCGTACATGATTTAGAGCTTGCAGCCATTGTCTTTGCTCTTAAGATATGGCGTCATAATTTGTACGGAGAACGATTCGAGATCTTCACCGATCATAAGAGTTTGAAGTATCTGTTCACTCAGGCTGAGTTGAACATGCGGCAGCGTTGTTGGATGGATCTGTTGAAGGATTACGACTGTGAGATCAAGTACCATCCAGGTTCTTCAAATCCCGTTGCTGACGCGCTTAGTCGCAAAGTTTATGTGAGTTCCCTTCGTACCAGTTCGATTTCGAAGGCAGTGGAGGAGTGTTGTTCTTTGGGATTTACATTCCGTCATAAGAAAGAACAACAAGGGATTCGTGTCTCTTCTGTGCTTGCAGAGCCAGCGCTATACAGAAGAATCCGGGAAGCTCAGAATTCCGATCTGAAGACTCAGAAGTTGGCCCGGCTGGCTGAAGGTGATAATACTTCTGGTTTTCGTCTGCAAGGAGACGGTATGTTGAGTCTTTCTGGTCGAGTTGTGGTACCCGAGGATTCTACTTTGAGGGATGAGATCTTATCGCAAGCTCACCGCAGTCAATTTTCTGTACATATAGTCAGCATGAAGATGTATAAGGATCTTCGCACTCGATTTTGGTGGAAAAGGATGAAGCGCAGCGTTTATCAGTTCGTATCCCGATGCCTTGTGTGTCAACAAGTCAAGGCAGAGTTTAGATGACCCGGAGGGTTACTTCACATCTTAGAGGTTCCTAAATGGATGTGGGAGCATGTGACTATGGACTTTGTCACCCACTTACCTATGTCTTCCAAGAATTGTGATGCTATTTGGGTTGTCGTGGATCGGTTGTCGAAGTCAGCGCATTTTCTTCCCTATAACCGCGATTACACCTTTGATAGAATGGCACAATTGTATGTGCGGGAGATTGTGCGATTGCATGGGATTCTGTTGAGCATTGTCAGCGATAGAGATCCGAGATTCACCTTGAGATTTTGGGGTAGTTTCCAGCGAGCCCTTGGTAATACTTTGAGCTTGAGTACGGCTTATCATCCAGAGACGGACGGACAGTCGGAGCGTACTATTCGCACTCTAGAGGATATGCTTCGTGCTGCGGTGATGGATTTTGGTCCAGTATGGCATGACCATTTACCCTTGGTGGAGTTCGCCTACAATAATAGTTACCATCGCAGCATTGGCATGGCACCATTTGAGGCTCTTTATGGACTCCATTGTCGTACACCTTTGTTTTGGGACGAGGTTGGCGAGTGTCAGGTTGAGGGTCCTCAGATGATTCAGTAGATGATTGATGCAATAGAGTTGATCCGACGCAGGATTAAGACAGCCCAAGATCGACAGGCTAGCTACGCAAACACTCACCGCAGACCACTTCATTTTGAGGTAGGAGAGTATGTTTTCTTGCGTATGTCACCTTTCCGGAAGGTGATGAGGTTTGGTCGCAAGGGTAAGCTGACACCTAGATTTATTGGTCCTTTCAAGATTCTCGAGAAGGTTGGGGATTTTGCTTATAGTCTGGCCTTGCCACCCGATCTTTCGGAGATCCAAGATGTGTTCCACGTATCCTTGTTAAGACAGTATGTGGCAGACGAGTCGCATATTTTGCATCCGACCAAGGTTAAAGTGGATCGAGATCTATCGTATGTAGAGAAACCCCTACGGATTCTTGACAAGAAGGACAAGGTACTTCGTAATAAGCGTATACCGTTGGTAATGGTACAGTGGCAACGCAGAGGTATAGAGGAAGCTACTTGGGAGTTGGAGATCCGGATGTTAGCCGAGCACCCCGAGTTATTTTGAGATTTTGTACTTTTTTGTATCAAGTTTATACTTGTTCATTTGTAATAAAGAACATTGGTTAGCTATTTATGTTTTCCTCTAAGACTTAAATTTCGAGGACGAAATTTCATAAGTAGGGGAGAATGTAGTAACCCGCATTTTTGATTAGTGATTCAATGAGTAATTAATCACGTGATCATGTTTAGATTAAGTAAAACATGATTAAGTAAGTTCCTGTTGTTATAACGGACTTCAGAAATGGATTCAGAGCACTCGAACTAGTTGAATTGGTTCAGTAGGACCGGACGGTCCGATGAGGAGTTTGGACGATCCGAAGTGGATCGGAAGCCCCGTGCCAGGATCGAAAGCTCCGATCGAGATCGGAAGCTCCGTTGGCAAGATCGGAAGCTCCGATCTGACTCATGGCTGACGTAATATTGAGCGATCGGACGCTCCGAAGGTGCGATCGGAGGTTCCGATCGTGATCGAACGTTCCGAACGGGGATCGGAGGTTCCGATCGCCGTTTATAAATAAGGGGTCCGAGCCCTCATTCTGTGCACCGATTTTCCCTTCTTTCCTCTGGTTTTCGAACCTTCTTACTTAGATCTATGGAGTTATAAGCATCCTATTGAGAATCCGGAAGTTGCCTAGCGATCGCGGCGTTGTAGCGGAGGCGTGCCTAAGTTTTGGGGCGATTCTACACCAGCGGGCTGACGACGGACGAAGGTATAATTTGGCTTACTAAAAATATTTAGGAGTATGCAATAGCTTAGTTAAGGCTTTTAGAGCTTAATTGTTGATGCATGGATATTTGCATTGTAGTAGCTAGTAGACTGGACTAGTAGGCTTGGAGTCTAGACCAGCAGAGCTAGGTTTGACCAGCAGTATTAGAGGTACGTAAGTACTGACCGAGATAGCCGGCATGATATATTTGCTTATATGTTGCATGAGTATGTGGTATATGTTTTATCATGTTTTAGCATGTTTTACCGCCTTAGCACATACATGATTTTACGTGTGACTGCATCCGGAGAGATGTGAGTCATTGACAGTCTCCATAGGGAACGATGATCCCATTTTGGATTCGAGTCAGGTATGCCAGTTTCCATATGGGACTCGTATCCTATTTTGGATTCGGGTCAGGATGGGGTTGGTTCAGCCCTGATATGGAATATACGAGTACCCCGCGGAGTAGCTCTCTAGCCGGTACTATATATTCTCAGCGCCATGAGCAAGTGTTTTCACTTGAGTTTTAAAGCATCTGTGTGCGCATATTTGTAATTATATCATTGCTTTGTATTGAGCGTTCTAGCTCACGCCCCTGTGTTTGGGTATTGTGTACCTTGTGGCGGGGCAAGTTTGAGGCTGGACGGTTCAGGCGGCTCTCAGCAGGATTGAGCTTTGGGGAGTGCGAGGTTGTAGAGGGTAGGGATTTAATTTATCCTGAACCTTCGATTTGGTTGTATAACAGTATTTATACACTTGTGATAGCGTCGGTTGTATTCTGCCGATTGGATTTGTTGTATTTTAATTATCCGCAATTTACGCTTAAAACTTTTATTGTGTGCGCTTTTCTATAACTCTGATTAGATAGTGGATCTGGGTTGGGTCACTACACCAGCAGACCGCAGATATTGTTGATCAGATCAAGAAACAGATTAAGACTGCACAGGATTGTCAGGCCAATTATGCTAATACCATGCGTAGGCCTTTGCAGTTTGATGTTGGGGAGAAAGTGTTTCTGGGAGTTTAACCTTTCCGCAGGATTCTCATATTTGGTCTCAAAGGAAAGCTGTCTCCTAGATTTATCGGTCCATTTGAGATCATGGAGACCATTGTGATTTGGCTTATCGGTTATCCTTGCCACCGTATTTGCGCAGTGTCCATGACGTGTTTCACGTATCCCTATTGCGACGATATATGGAAGATCAGTCTCATATTTTGCAGTCGTCTGAAGTTCAAGTGGATACTGATTTGACTTATGTAGAGAGACCGGTTCGTATCTTGGATCGCTAGGATAAAGTGTTGCGGAACAAAGTTTTCACTTTGGTTCTAGTTCAGTGGCAGGACCGAGGAACTGAAGAAGCCACTTGGGAGCTTGAGAGCAGTATGCGTTCAGAACATCCTGAGTTTTTTTTATTTTATTCCGGTGTTGTATTCAGTTGTAAAATTTTAATCCGAATAAAAGATGTTTCTGCATGTTGTTTTTACTTTTAGTACTTAAGATCTGATTTCGAGGACGAAATATCTTAAGTGGGGAGAATGTAGTAGCCCGTAACCAAGTAAGGTGATTAGGAGCTAATGACAATTAAACATCCTAAGTTCGGACGGCCAGAAGAAGGAGATCGGATGGTCCGAAGGAGTTCGGACAATCCGATGAGGCTTCGGAGGCTCTGAACGGGTAAGGACGGTCCGTCGGCAAGGATCAGATGATACGAATAGGGCTGGGTATTACGTCATTGATTATGTCAGCAATATGACATCACAGCGGACGTATTCATGGGACTTTGGAGTCTCCGAAGTAGAGTTCGGAGGCTCCGAAGTGGGGTTCGGATTATCCGAACTCCATCTATAAATAGAGGTGCCGAGGCTCACTTGCAATTTGCACTTTCCTTTCTTCTCTCTCGATTCCTTAGCCTTCTAACTTAGATCTAGGTAATTATAGGTGTCCCATTGGGAATTCGGAAGTGGCATAGCGGTCCAGGCATCGTAGCGGAGCTGTGGCCTAGTTTTGAGGCAAGCGACAACAACGGGCTGACGAAGGACACATGTATAGCTTTTGCTTCATAAAAATATTTAGAAGTATGCAATAGCTTAGTTAAGGCTTTTGGAGTAATATACTGCTATTAGTATCATTTTGCTGTGTAGTGCGGACTATAGGTGTGTACTTAGAGCTGGTAGAGCTTGCCTAGTAGTTGAGGTACGAAAGTACAGCTCGAGATATCTTGACTGAGTATTCATGTATTATGTGACTGCATGATTTATATGACATGATTTTATGCTGCATGCATTTGAATATAGAGCTATCTCTTTTGAGATATCTAGTAGTAGGGATTTGCCCTATCCTGTTAGTGGATGGATTTCCATCGATTTGGGTCCAGAGTATCCACTAGTATTTGGTATGGGAGCCACCTCCTGAAGCGACGCACAACGTGCTACATACTAGGGTCCGGTCTGTCATTGTTATCTGATCCATGGCCTCTAGTTCAATAGGCGGTATGAGAGAACACTAACCATCTAAATATAAATTAATAAATAAAGAATTGCGGCATTCTTAAAAAAATTTTTTCCATGACTCGCTTTAAAATTTTGTAAGCCCAACTGACACAATCAGCAATTCAAATCAAAATAAAATAAACACAAGATAAAAATCCAAATATGATAGTCATAGAATCTAGAAAAAGGAAGTTAATCCCACACAGTTGCGGAAAAATAAAATGTTAAGTTTACATGCCAAATATTCTAAAGAAGAAAAAACACATCGTGCAAATGACTGACAATTTATGAAATACTACAACTCATAAATAAAAACATAAGAGTTTGCAGAACAACTAAAAGCACGATGTTCAAGGGCTTGCACCACCGGTGACCTTGCCCTTGGGATCCTGCCCCTCGATCTCAGTGAAATACTCCTCACCTGAAAGCAATAAGTGTTGTGATCCTAAAGGACTCAGCAAGAATATGGGGGGGGGGGGGGGGGAGAGGGGATAACGAGTACTACATAAATACAAGCACAGACATATTAAAAATAACTTGTAATTAAATACTTTTGTGCCCTTAGCTTAAATAAATAATTTATGAATGAAAGGAGTGAACATGAATAAAACATGTGAATGGCTAAGTCGAACATAAATAACTGAATAAAATGATCTGAACATAGTCATAAATATTGATCTTAGATCCTTGGATTGTGACTCTGTGATTTTGATCATGATCATGGCTGCAGTGCACTATGCTGCAAGGAAGTCAGGATAACACCCAGCTCGTCTTGCCCATACTTGGTAAGGGAAGTCAAGATTTCTCCCAACTCGTCCAAACCCATACATGGTAAGGGAAGCCAGGATTTTTTTCAACTCGTCCAAACCCATAAATTGGTAAGAGAAGTCAGAACGTCTCCTAACTCGTCCAAACCCATACTTTCTATAGTCACAATCATCTCACTTTGTTCCAAAAAATAATCCTTTCTTACTTGAATATGGACTTAGCATACATATGTAAATATGACGTACATGTAAATATTTGATCGATAATCATGCAAATAACTTACAAAAGGATGACCGGGATGGTGATTTAGGAGACAAACAAAGGAAGGAAAATTTAACAAATTATTTGCACTTAAGACCAATTCGAGCGGTTTACCCGTACAATTTGTAACTTGCTCGATTCTTAATCAAAATGGATTCTGCTTGAAAACACGACTCCATGACACTTAGAAATAAGTAGGGAAATCATCCACTTAATTTTATTCCTATGCAATCATTTTAAAAAAATCAGAATTCTGGGCAGCAGCCCTTTAGCTTCGAAAATATTATGCACCTTATTAGATCAAAAATCTAAAACTCGACCAAATCTTAACGGAATTAATTCCTATTCGAACCGACATCTTCCTAAAATTCTTAGACTAATTTCCAGTCCTTAGCCAACCCAAAAATTTCACTTTTAACCCTGCCTTAATCACATGTCTCCGGACAGCCCCCAACACTCATAAGAAATCTGCTCAAGTTTTCAAGTCTAAACTCAATCCAAGACTTAGATATAAACCCTCCAATCCCCCAAGCCTCTAATCCTATGACCAAGACCAATATTCCACCTCATTTCCAGCCCGTACAACTCACCTTGAATCACCCTAAACCTGGCTCAATGACAGTACCTAACCATTTTCCCAAAACTGACCCCTACCTCTCGAATTTCGAATGCCTCCTCCAAAGAAATACCAAGAACAACTCCAAGCCTTCCTAAAAGCTACCATGTGAACTACATATCACCGGAGGTAGCTCCTCAATCACCATCCAAATCAACACAAATAAAACACCTCAGTTTTCGAACCAACATGGTAGCAAGATTCTGAAAAAAATTTCGAAACCTCAAAGCATAGAAATTTTTTGGAAATCTTCACAGTTAGCATATCTTCACGTATTTGCATTTCAAATTCATACATATGACATAACCCATCCAACAATACGATTACTCAAGAAAAGCATTAAAATCTCGGTTGAAATATTTAAAAAAGAAAAAGAAAAAGGAAACTCAAAGAGGGCACATTCATATATGCATATATACTTCAAAAATTTCCAAGAAATTGCAAGCCAAAAAATTTCTAATCTACAATGGGCAAGGAAGAAACCATATCATTGCCTAAATAAGAAAATAAATAAGCAAAATGGTTAGATGTTGTTGCGGCCGCTGAAGCTGGGAGATGGGCTAGAAATCGAGCTGGAGGTAGCTGAAATCGAGCTCAAGAATCACGCCAAGCTAGTTATGGAACAATTTTCGGAGAATAAATGAAAGAGAGAAAAAAAATGGAAGCATAAATGGAGAAGAGCCGATGGATTCTTGAGGGAGACGAAGTAGGGGAACTTCTTTTTGTATCGTGTGGTGTGTGTGTGGTTGTGTTTGGGTATAAAGTGTTGGAAGCTAGGGTTCAACTTTAAGTCCAAATGCATAAGTATAGGTATAACTCTAGAAAATGAGAGTGTTGAGAATTTCATGAAAAAGTGTTACACAATTTTAGAAAGTGCTAAACTACAATAGCAATTAAGACTATAAATTAAATCGCACTAAATAAAAATACAAGCTTGAAAATCCTAATTTAAAATATTAAATTTGATTTTACTAATCCGGGAGTTTAAAATGCTAATTTTCGCAAAAGTTAAAAAAAATAAATTCTAATAAGCGGGAAAAATGTAATATTTAGGAAATTAACACAGAAAATTAAAATAATTAAAATTATAAATATTAAAGATTGATTTAGGCATGAAACTTAAATTAAGAAATTTTAGGTGTCACAATTCCTCCCTCCCTAACATGGAATTTTGTCCTCAAAATTAAGACTTACCAAAAAGCTCTGGATAACGAGTCTTGATATCCGCTTTTGCTTCCCAAGTGGCCTCTTCATCTGAATGGTTCTGTCACCTCACTTTGATCATCGCGATCGACTTGTTCCGGAGTCTCCTCTCTTGTCTATCCAGAATCCGTATGGGTCTCTCCTCATATTCCATGTGAGGAGATAGGTGAAGAGGTTCCATGCTAAGCACATGGGACGGATTCGAGACATACTTCCTCAACATCGACACGTGGAAGACGTTATGAACTCCATCAAGGTTAAGTGGCAAGACAAACCTATAGCCAATGCCCCTACTCTATCCAATATCTCGAAGGATCCTGTGAACCTCGGTGTTAATTTCCCTTTCTTCCCAAATCTCATAACACTCTTCATAGGTGCTACTCGGACAAACACATGATCTCCCACAGAGAACTCCAAGTCTCTCCTCCTATGGTCAGCGTAACTCTTCTGCCTGCTATGTGCAGTCCTCATCCTGTCACGGATCTTGGCTACAACCTCTGCGCTTAGCTGAACAATCTCTGGTCCTAACCCTGACCTCTTGTATTAGCCCGTACCCAAAATTAGTGAGTAATTATTAATTAATCCAATTAACATGATTAAGGGAATTTCAATTGGATTTGCGGAGCCCGGAAATGGACCCAGAATGATCAGATATGGTCCGGAGGGTCAGGCTGAATGGATGCAAAGTTCTAGGAACGGATGCAACGTTCATGCCAGCTAGAATGCGTCACTGCTTACGCACTTGATGTTGACGTTCGGAAGCAACGATAAGAGAACGGATGTTCCATTCCGTGTCTATAAATAGAGGTGCCGAGATTCATTTCCAGGCACACTATTCAGCTCTCTTCTCTCGATTCCTTAGTCTTCCAGCTTAGATCTGGGGCATTCTAGGCATCCCATTGGGAATCCGTAAGTGGCATAGCGGTCCAGGCGTCGTAGCAGAGCTGTGGCCTAGTTTTGAGGCAAGCGGCAGCAAAGGGCTGACGACGGACGCAGGTATAGCTTTTGCTTCCTAAAAATATTTAGGAGTATGCAATAGCTTAGTTAAGGCTTTTAGAGCCCTATAATGATATTAGTATCATTTGGCAGTGTAGTGCGGATTATAGGCGTAGACCTAGAGCTGGTAGAGCGCGCCTTGTATTTGAGGTACGAAAGTACTGTTCGAGATATCCTGACAGAGTATGCATGTATTATGTGACTGCATAATTTATATGAAATGATTTTATGCTGCATACATATGCATCTTGAGCTATCTCTTTTGAGATGTCTGTTAGTAGGGTTCTACCCTATCTTGTTAGTGGATGAACTTCCATCGATTTGGGTCCGGCGTATCCACTAATATTTCGGTATGTGAGCCACCTCCTGAAGCGACGGCACAACGTGCTACATACCAAGGCCCGGTCTGTCTTTGTTATCCGATTCTTGACCTCTAGTCAGTAGGCGGTACACTTGCATTCAAGTATACTCATACTCTCGTGCTGAGAGTTTTATTCTCACGTCTTGTACTCTGTGTTTCTGGGTAACCTATTCCATGGGGCAGGTTTGCGATTGGATGAGGCGGGTGGATCCAAGATGGTCTAGGCAGTGGTTGGCCAGCTGGAGCTTTGCCTAGGGTTTATTCTTTTGTATTGAGTTGATAAATCGTTCGATTTGGTTGTATAATATTTGGGTATTGCAAATTCCTTTCCTTGGGATTGTATTAATGTTTTTGTTTTCGCAACTTATTCTGGTTTTCTGTTTGATTAAGTTAATTGCATGCCTAAGTTCTGTTTAGTAGGTGGTCTCGGTAAGGGTCACTACATTTATGGTATCAAAGCATCCATAGTATTCTTGGGATTTAGATTCTGCATAAGATAACCACGAGGTAATTTTGTAGATGGCAGACCACGATGATCAGAGCAGCCATGGCAGTATAGGTGGACGTAGGGGCAATGCTGACCGGGAGCGACGTCGGGAATGCCATCATCGTCGCCATGATGATCAGCGTTTCAGTGTGCGCCGATTCTTATCTATGGGTCCTAAGCCCTTGGTGGGAGGCGAGTCTCCGGAGGATGCGGAAAACTGGTTAGACCGCATGGAGACAACTTTTCGGACATTCCACTATACTGAGGAGCAAAAGATCAAGATGCTTGGTTATCTTTTGGATGGGCGAGCCCGTAGATGGTGGAGGTTTACTTCTACACCCTTTGTTGCGGTGAGAGGAGTGGCCACCTGGGTCAAGTTCCGCACAGCTTTTCAGAAGCTGTATTTTCCTCCTGCACTCCGTCAGACGAAGGCGGGTTAGTTAATGAGCTTGCGGCAGGGAGCCATGTCTATTGAGGAGTATCAGCAGAAGTTCTTTGATTTGTTATCCTATTGCCCCGAGATCGCTGATAGTTCTGAGATGAAGTACAATCTGTTCCTTCAGGGCCTTAACCCTGAGATTCATGACCGTGTGGCGGTTGGTGATGATATGACCTACGAGGGTTTGGTAAGCTGTTGTCACTAGGATGAGGATAGCATTCATCGGAACATGTCTTTCTCTTAGTCTAGGCCTACGAGTTCTTTGGGTTCCCGTGCTCAGTCTTTCAAGAAGTACGGATCTACTTCTTCTTCCTCTGGTTCCGCTGGTGTTGTTCCTTTTGGGAAGAAGGACAAGTGCGACCATTGCAGGAAGAACCATCCATCAAACAAGTGTCGTAGAGCTTCTGGAGCTTGTTTCCGTTGTGGAAAGGTGGGTCATCTCCGGAGGGTTGTCCACTATATGGGGGAGGCGGTTCTGGTTCAGGATCTGGTTCTCAGGATACCATTCAGCAGAGGTCACAGGGACAGTCTGCTGGGAGTTCTCATTTGAGGTCGCGGGCTTCTGGCCAGGTGTTTGCCTTGAGGCACGATCAGGCAGTGGAGGAGAATGAGAAGGTCATCGTAGGTACATTTCTGTTATATGATATACCTGCTATTGTACTTATTGACACTGGTGCATCTCATTCCTTAATTTCTACACGTTTTGTTAAGAGGCATAAGTTACCATGCATTGCACTAGACTTAGTAGTTTCTGTTTCTACTCCGACGGGTCAATATTCTTTGGCTAAGCGTCTAGTGATGGGTTGCCTTTAGTGTTCGAAGGGAACATTCTGATAGAGAATCTCATGGTGTTGGAAAACGGTGATCAGATCAATCAGAATTGATACCCGGTGCAGCGGAAGTTTAAAAATTTTATATATGGAACAATTCCATATCATGGGTATCAAAACATTACGATTAAATTGTGCGTGTAAAAATTAAATAACAATTATAAATTTTTACCTTGAATCTCGAAACGAGATTATGGACACCAACAGATTACTCTGCTCTTGTTGTATATTCCAGGAACTGATGGACGAACAATTCTTCAATCAGGTCCATGAACAGAAGTTTAATCCCTCTGATAGATTGCACTAGAAAATCTATCAGAAGTTTCTACGAAGAGAATTAACGAATTTGATCCGTTAAACCAGACTGCAAATTCAAAATTCACAGGCTGGAATTTTTCGAGCAGAGAGGGAGAGGGGGCGGCGGCCACAGTAGGGAAAAACTAGGGTTTTCAAAAATTATTTTGTGACCTCTATCTTTAATTTTTGTACTGCAATAACTTATTTATAATGTGGGCTGCTAACAGCTTAGGGCCCATTACTCATAAGTTCAAGCCTGACAAGCAAAGCCCGCATGTTCAGAAATTAATATAAAATTCATCATGACTCCGATTGATAAACCGATTTCACCAATATGCACAGAAACCATTTCTGCATCTTTTAAAGTCAAGATAAATTTTTCTGAATCCGAATTCAGTGATTTCCAAAAATGCCCATCCCTATGTCATTTTAGGAAATCTTACTCCTCTACTCTGATATAAGAAGTCCTACTTCTTTGTTCATTAAATTTAACTCTTTAAATTTAACTATCTCAACGGGGATTAAAAATCCATTACTTGTGTGACCCTCAATGGTTCAGGGATACAGCTAGCCGTGGGCTCACAACTCCTTGTGACTCGAAACAACAATTTCCGACTTGCCCATCGAATCATGGTAAGAGCGCCTAGCAACATCGCCCCATGATTCCCTAGGTATCACTGATAGTGCCTGCAATAACCAATAGATTTTGGTTAGCGTACAGTACGGTCCCTTCATCCATATATCCCGATCGAATCAACAACCATTGGTAAATCGAGAGTCGTTCGAGATTCGATAACTATGCAATGCATCTTGAAGATCAAATAGTGACATCGCATGTGCTACTAAGAAACCATTTCTTAAAACACATCATGTACTCTGGCCAGAGATTCGTCACACTAATATCTCCTCAGATTGCATAGGATATCCACACTCGCAAGTATGTGGTGAATCCTTGACAACAAAGCATCGACTCCTATATGTGTCGTAACTGTACGCAATCCCGACACCTGATGACCCCAATAGAGTCGTAAACGAGTCAAAGCACAGTACTAACATATAGAGTCTCAATGATGTTTCAAGTAGTAAGGACTAATGGTGTACAACCAAAACCGCGGACTTTATCCACTCGATAAGTGATAACCACTTGGAAAGTCCGGATAGGGTAGTTCGATCATTCATCGTATGAATATCCATTTGCATGCTTTGAACATCTCAATGTTCCATACCAATGAAACGTGGTACTCGGCATCGCAAATGCTAGTCTCAATCTCGAGCGATCCTTATCCTTATTAACGGACGGCTCAATCGACTAGGAACCGTTTAGAATATACAGTGACTATAAGATGTGTTTCATGATAGCCATCCCCATGTGCCACCACATCTTACATACACTATAGTATATTCAAGGTCTTCATCTAAACATCTTATAGTATGTCACAACATAATAATATGATAAAAGATAAAGTAAACGCCATTGTAAAAGTGTAAATTATATTAAACAAAAGATTGTTTATACATAGAGTCATCAAAGCCCTTAGCCACAAGTTGGCTCACCGGGCACCCACTCTATCAATCTCCCACTTGCCCTAAAGCCAACTAGTCATACTACGCAGTCCCATTGCTTTGCGATGTTTGTCAAATAATGGTCCTGGCAAGGGCTTAGTAAGTGGATCAGCGATATTGTCTGCAGAGGCCACTCTCTCGACAGTGATGTCTCCTCTTTCCACGATCTCCCGGATGATGTGGTATTTCCTCAGTACGTGTTTGGATCTTTGATGAAACCTTGGTTCCTTTGCTTGAGCAACGGCACCCGTGTTGTCACAGTACACCGGGACTGGACCAACAACTTCAGGAATAACGCCCAACTCTTGGACGAAATTCCTCATCCAAACGGCCTCTTTAGCAGCAGCTGATGCCGCAATGTATTCTGCCTCAGTGGTGGAATCCGCTGTGGTGTCCTGCTTGGAACTCTTCCAAGAGACAGCACCGCCATTGAGCATGAACACAAATCCAGAGGTTGACTTCGAGTCATCCACGTCACTTTGGAAGCTAGAGTCGGTATAGCCTTCCAATTTCAGTTCTCTTCCTCCATATACCATGAACATATTCTTAGTCCTTCGTAAGTACTTAAGAATGTCCTTCACGGCTTTCCAATGCATTTGACCGGGATTAGCTTGATATCTGCTCGTGACACTCAGAGCAAATGCTACATCCGGTCTGGTAGATATCATCCCATACATGATACTACCTATGGCTGACGCATATGGTACATGTGTCATTTTCTCTATCTCTTCATCAGTCTTGGGACACATGGACTAGGATAGAGAAACTCCATGACACATAGGTAGATGTCCTCTCTTGGACCCATCCATTGAAAACCTTTTCAATATGGTTTCGATGTAAGTAGCTTGAGTAAGTCCTATCATTATCTTAGATCTATCTCTATAGATCTGTATCCCTAGAATATAGGATGCCTCACCCAAATCCTTCATCGAGAATCTACCTGATAACCATATCTTTGTTGACTGCAACATCCCTACATCATTCCCAATGAGTAAGATGTCATCAACATAAAGTACTAAGAATGTCACAGCATCCTTAACTACTTTCTTGTACACGCACGGTTCCTCCGGGTTCTTGATGAAACCAAAATCCTTTATAGTTTCATCAAATTTCTGGTTCCAACTTCTTGATGCTTGTTTGAGACCATAGATTGATCTCTGAAGCTTGCATACCTTATGCTCGCTTCCCATGGATGTGTATCCCTCAGGCTGCGTCATATAGATCTCTTCCTTAATGTTTCCATTAAGAAATGCAGTCTTCACATCCATTTGCCATATCTCATAGTCATACCAAGCAGCTATGGCAATAAGGATTCTTATGGACTTGAACATTGAAACTGGTGAAAAGGTGTAGTGACCCATCCCGGATCCACTATCTAATCAAAGTTAAGAGCATAATTAAGCATGCATTAAATAAATCGCTGCGGAAGTCTTAAATACAAAAAGACCAGCGAAATACAACCGGCTAAACAAACTCGATTATACAACCCAATCGAATTTAAATAAAACCTACAGCTAATCCTGCTGTTTTCAAGGTCACTGGCTACTCCAAACTCCTGGTGCTCAATCCTGCACCTACACCTGCCCCGTCGAATAGGGTATCCAAATATACAGAAAATACTGGACATGAGCTCTAAGCTCAATACGAAAGCACGGATAAACATACAAATATGATGCATGCAAATGACAGGGTATCCATATCTGGGATAACTGTATACAAATTACTCAGACTGGCGCCTGGGATATAAGCTCATCACATCGGGGTAGCTAACCACTGTGTGCGACCACTCATTCCCGAATCACGGACGCGGACCACGGAGTCCTTCCGGTATCAGTACCTAGGGGTACTCGATATCAAACGTCCTAACAGGGCTGAGCAACCCTAACTGGCTCATCTCGAAAGGTATACAGATGTACAGGCACAAGATGATATGCACATGCCGCATAACAATAATAACATGCAAACACATAAATGCAACATATAAGCATGCATATCCGCTGGCAATCTCAGTCAGTACTTACGTACCTTTCTAAGGCAGTCCTAGTAGTCCCACTCTAGGTTCCAAGCCTATCATCAAGTCTACAATGCAAATACCCATGCATCATTCAATAAGCTCTAAAAGCCTTAACTAAGCTATTGCATACTCCTAAATAATTTAAGGAGACCATAGCTATACCTGCGTCCGTCGTTAGCCCACTGATGGCGACTATCCCGCAACTAGGGGCACACCCCTGCTGCAGCTCCACAGCCTCGAGCACTACTCCACTACACGAGCGCTGCTCCGCTACTCGAGCACCGCTCTGCTACTATGTCAAACACTGTCTGACTATACTAAAATATATTTCCTACTCCAACTCTAAAATAAGAGTACCCAAAGCCCTAAAATAGAGCTACTAGGCGAAGGAGAGGAACTCGGAACTGGCAAGAAATGAGGAGCTCGGACCTCATATTTATAGGCATCGATCGGAAGCTCCGTTCCTCGATCGGAAGCTCCGTTCATTTAGATCGGAAGCTCCGTTCCCCGATCGGAAGTTCCGTTCTCTACGTGTCAATTCGGTCCACATGCAACCACACACCTGTCATCGACAGCCATCGGAAGCTCCGATCCTGATCGGACGTTCCGATCTCCCTGCTTCCGATGTGGTTCCGAACTCACCAAGATCGGAGGCTCCGATCCTGGATCGGTGGTTCCGATCCCACTCGAGTCATGAAACCCTCTAAGCCATTTTCGAGTGTCCTGGATCCATTTCTGGAATCCGTTAACCCTTCTGGAATTTCCTTAATCATGTTTCACTTAATCCCGACATGATTATACGATTTAATTACTCATTACTCATTAGTTTTGGATACGGGCCACTACAAAAGGTTTCATCATAGTCAACTCCTTGTCTTTGAGTATAACCTTTCGCCACCAATCGTGCCTTGTAGGTCAATACCTTACCATCAGGCCCAAGCTTTCTCTTGTAGATCCATTTACACCCTGTTGGAACAATTCCATCGGGAGGATCTACTAAAGACCAAACTTGGTTTGTATGCATCGAATCTATTTCCGACTGCATAGCTTCAAGCCATAAATTTGAATCCGCATCAGAAATTGCTTCCTTGAAGTTTCTTGGATCACATCCAACGTCGGGTTCATCTTGATCCCTTCAAGAAGACCATATCGAATAGGAGGTCTAGAAGTCCTCTCGGATCTTCTAAGTATAGGCGTGTCCTCTGAAGATTCTTGAGGTATGGGATCATTATTTTGTATTTCGGGTTCTTCTCGAATTTCTTCGAGTTCCATCATCTCGCCTTTCTTATCCAATAAGAACTCCTTCTCCAAGAAGGTGACATTCCTTGAAACAAACACTTTTGTTTCAGTAGGATGATAGAAATAATATCCGATTGAATTCTTCGGATACCCTACAAAATAACATAAGGTGGATCGACTATCCAACTTATCTCCCACTGTCTGCTTCACGTAAGCAGGACATCCCCAAATCCTCAAGTACGAATACTTAGGAGCTTTGCCATTCCATAACTCGTATGGTGTTTTGTTCACTGCTTTAGTATGGACGTTGTTCAACAACAACACCGCTGTTTCAAGCGCGTAGCCCCAAAACAAAGGTGGAAGCTCAGTGAAGCTCATCATGGATCTAACCATGTCCAACAAAGTTCGATTACGACGCTCTGATACACCATTCAGCTAAGGTGTCATAGGAGGAGTCCATTGAGAGAGAATCTCATTCTCTTTCAGATAGTCCAAAAACTCGGTACTTAAGTATTCTCCACCTCGATCCGATCGAAGTGCTTTAATACTTTTACCTAGCTTTTTTTCTACTTCAGCCTTGAATTCTTTGAACTTTTCAAATGCTTCAAACTTATATTTCATTAAATATAAATACCCATACCTTGAATAATCATCAGTAAAGGTAATGAAGTAGGTGTGGCCAAATTGAGTACCAATTCTAAATGGACCACAAACATCTGTATGGATCAAATCCAACAGATTTTGACTACGCTCAGGTTTCCCCTTGAATGGAGATTTAGTCATTTTTCCTTTCAGGCAGGATTCACAAGTAGGTAGAGAGTTAATATCAGACATATCATACATGCCCTCTCCCACTAGCTTGTTTATTCTCCTTGAGGAAATATGACCTAGCCTAGCATGCCAAAGGTTTGCCGGGTTTTGACTATCGTTTTTCCTTTTGTTCGTTGTTACCGGTTTATCAACATAATTTATTGGAACGTCTTTTAATTTTAAGTTATATAGATTGTTTTTAAGTTGTCTATTTCCAATCAAACATTCATTCTTGTAAATATTGCAAATCCCATTCACAAAATTTCAAGAAAAACCATCTCTATCAAGCATAGAAACAGAAATAATGTTTTTAATCAAATCTGGAACAAATAAAACATCTCTCAAAAGTAACTTAAAATTTTTCTGCAATATTAAATAAACGTCTCCCACAGCTTTAGCTTCAACTCTAGAACCATTTCCGAGCCTCAGCTGGGTCTTACCCATTCTAAGCTTGCGACTTCTTGTCATCACCTGCAAATCTTTGCAAATGTGAGATCCACATCCGGTATCCAATACCCAAGAAGTAGTATTAAGTGAAACATTTATTTCAATATAGAACATACCCTTCGCAGTTCGCAACTTCTCTAGATATTCCTTGCAGTTACGTTTCCAATGACCGGGTTTCTTGCAGTGATGGCAAACATCCTTGGACTTTTCCATATTTGAAGCCTTTGTCTTGTTCTTCTTCTCGGGTCCGGTTTTCTTGGGTGGGGCAGAACGTTTCTTACCCTTTGTACTTGGCCCCTTCTTGGCTTAAGAAGAGGAGCCCACCAAGAGAACTGGTTTATCCTTCTTTAAAGTGGCTTCATATATTACAAGCATATTGACCATCACTTCAAGGGAGGCCTCTATCTTGTTCATATTGAAATTCACCACAAAACCGTCAAATGAATAAGGAAGAGAGAGAAGTAATAAGTCCACGTTGAGTTCATGCTCCAACACCAAATCAAGTGTTACCAACTTATGTATGAGCCAAATCACTCGTACCCCATGATCACGGACCGAAGTCCCTTCACGCATGCGACACGTCATTAGCTCTTTTACAGTAGCGAACCTTTCAGCTCTCGATTGAGCCCCAAAAAGTTCCTTGAGTTGTACGTGAATGTCAGCAGCATTCACGGTATCCTCAAATCGCCTCTGGAGTTCATCAGACATCGAGGCTTGCATATAGCATTTGGCCTTGATATCATGGTCCCACCATGTATCAAGTTTGGGCAACTCTTCCGGACTTATGTCAGCTGGTGCTTCCTTCGGAGGAGATTTTTCTAACACGTAGAGCATCTTCTCCGAGGTCAAGACAATTTTCAACTTACGGAACCATTCCGTATAGTTTGCGCCAGTCAGTTTATTTTGTTCGAGAATAGAGAATAGTGGATTGCGCGAATTCATCTTAATGAAATACTGAAAAGAAACAGACAATAATCAGTGATTGTTTAATTAATTTACTAAGACATAAAATAGGCGAAATTTATTTTATGAATCTCACTCCCACTATTTTAACGATTTCACTACCCTCTAGTGAAAACGGGAAACTGTTTTCCTTAGTGGGAACATGGAGTCCAATTGACAAACTATGGTCCCGAATAATATTAGCCAACCATAATTTTCAAAAGGTAGAGCCCAATTGCTTCCAAAGCAACCTCCACGTTTTTACCTCATGTTCAATAAGGGCCCAATAATATGACGCCGTTTATTGTGACATGTCAAGATGACCCATCAATATTAAGTTGTGATGGACGGTCGCCATGTGGATCCCCCAATAATATGAGCCGATCCCATGGGAGTTCCACCCAACTTACAACATGTGTCGATCCAATGTACAGCTTTCCGATGAACGGGCCCCCCCAATAATATGAGCCGGACCGTATCCGCGGGTAGCATCTCATACATTGATCGTTGATGGAAGGTAGGAACATTTAAACAATATTTAAATTTCCTTTATTTATCTTGATATCAATTTTAAATCATATTTAAAATGAGAGATTTTAATTTTGAAAATTTGTCTCATCATTTAAAATTTGTATGCTTGCTGGATTCATACAATTTAGTCTAAAACATGCATACAACAATAATATCATATATTATATAGGATGATCGATTCCATTTCTAATCGACCCGTGGTTGCCAATCACGAGTCTAAGTCCAATCCTAGGTAATATGCAGGTATGCAATGCAATCCTATTACATTGAGCTTCCAATTTACATTTCTTCAGTCTTTATTGTCTGTTGGGCCCACCACCGTCTTCAAATCTTCATCTCCCACTAAGTCTAATGTATTTACAATAAATAACTATGACCAGTAGGGGATACATTTTAAGGGGTGGGAACGGGCCATAAACCAGGCCCACTTTTATTACATATGACAATTCATATTGGGCCATAAACCAGGCACATTAATAAATCCAACAACAATAAAAACAAATGTAAATTCCTAACATATACCTACAAAATTGGTCATGGCAATAGATCATCCTTATCTAATAATATTTAATTCAAAATTAATTTATTGGATAACATGCAATGACAATCAAATTAAAAAGGATAAAATCATATTCCATATATAAAATCTTATTTTATATACAAAATCATATTTTATCTTTTTATCAAATAAAATCATATTTTACATATAAAATCCAATTTTATACATAAAATAATATTTTATTCAATATTTACATAAGATCATATCTTATCATCAATTGTACCAAAAATAATTAATTTCATAAAATCTGATTTAACGGATAAAATCTTTAAATTTTCCAAAAATTCAAATTTATCCAAAAATCAATTTTAAAATTTTCGGACTCGAACAATTCGATCCGACGCCTCGTGGACCAATCAAAAACAATTTTTGATTTGACCAAAAATATAATTTTAACATATTAAAATTTTAATTAAAATAAAAAAATTAATTTTTCCCGAGCAGCCCGCGCCCCCGGGAAGCCCGTCGCTGCCCATTGGGCAGCGCCATGCGCTGCCCTGGGCAGCGATCCAATCGCTGCCCGTGGTTTTTGCCCGTCAAAAATTTTAATTTTATTTTGTTTCAAAAAACCGAGGCTTAAAATTTTTTGTACAATTGATTAATTTAATCGCTTGATCTGAGCAACCTGGCTCTGATACCACTGTTGGAAAACGGTGATCAGATCAATCAGAATTGATACCCGGTGCAGCGGAAGTTTAAAAATTTTATATATGGAACAATTCCATATCATGGGTATCAAAACTTTACGATTAAATTGTGCGTGTAAAAATTAAATAACAATTATAAATTTTTACCTTGAATCTCGAAACGAGATTATGTACACCAACAAATTACTCTGCTCTTGTTGTATATTCCAGGAACTGATGGACGAACAATTCTTCAATTAGGTCCACGAACAGAAGTTTAATCCCTCTGATAGATTGCACTAGAAAATCTATCAGAAGTTTCTACGAAGAGAATTAACGAATTTGATCCGTTAAACCAGACTACAAATTCAAAATTCACAGGCTGGAATTTTTCGAGCAGAGAGGGAGAGGAGGCGGCGGCCACAGTAGGGAAAAACTAGGGTTTTCAAAATTATTTTGTGACCTCTATCTTTAATTTTTGTACTGCAATAACTTATTTATAATGTGGGCTGCTAACAGCTTAGGGACCATTAGTCATAAGTTCAAGCCTGACAAGCAAAGCCCGCATGTCCAGAAATTAATATAAAATTCATCATGACTCCGATTGATAAACCGATTTCACCAATATGCACAGAAACCATTTCTGCATCTTTTAAAGTCAAGATAAATTTTTCTGAATCCGAATTCAGTGATTTCCAAAAATGCAATCCCTATGTCATTTTAGAAAATCTTACTCCTCTACTCTAATATAAGAAGTTCTACTTATTTGTTCATTAAATTTAACTCTTTAAATTTAACTATCTCAACGGGGATTAAAAATCCATTACTTGTGTGATCCTCAATGGTTCAGGGATACAGCTAGCCGTGGGCTCACAACTCCTTGTGACTCGGAACAACAATTTCCGACTTGCCCATCGAATCATGGTAAGAGCGCCTAGCAACATCGCCCCATGATTCCCTAGGTATCACTGATAGTGCCTGCAAGAACCAATAGATTTTGGTTAGCGTACAGTACGGTCCCTTCATCCATATATCCCGATCGAATCAACAACCATTGGTAAATCGAGAATCGTTCGAGATTCGATAACTATGCAATGCATCTTGAAGATCAAATAGTGACATCGCATGTGCTACTAAGAAACCATTTCTTAAAACACATCATGTACTCTGGCCAGAGATTCTTCACACTAATATCTCCTCAGATTTCATAGGATATCCACACTCGCAAGTATGTGGTGAATCCTTGACCACAAAGCATCGACTCCTATATGGGTCGTAATTGTACCCAATCCCGACACCTGATGACCCCAATAGAGTCGTAAACGAGTCAAAGCACAGTACTAACATATAGAGTCTCAATGATGTTTCAAGTAGTAAGGACTAATGGTGTACAACCAAAACCGCGGACTTTATCCACTCGATAAGTTATAACCACTTGGAAAGTCCGGATAGGGTAGTTCGATCATTCATCGTATGAATATCCATTTTCATGCTTTGAACATCTCTATGTTCCATACCAATGGAACGTGGTACTCGGCATCGCAAATGCTAGTCTCAATCTCGAGCGATCCTTATCCTTATTAACGGACGGCTCAATCGACTAGGAACCGTTTAGAATATACAGTGACTATAAGATGTGTTTCATGATAGCCATCCCCATGTGCCACCACATCTTACATACACTATAGTATATTCAAGGTCTTCATCTAAACATCTTATAGTATGTCACAACATAATAATATGATAAAAGATAAAGTAAACGCCATTGTAAAAGTGTAAATTATATTAAACAAAAGATTGTTTATACATAGAGTCATCAAAGACCTTAGCCACAAGTTGGCTCCCCGGGCACCCACTCTATCACATGGTTCTTTCGATGGATGACTTCGATTGTATTCTTGGGATAGACATGCTGACTACCTATCAAGCTTCAGTGGAATATTATCAGAGATTAGTACGCTTTCATCCGGATGAGAGTGATAGCTGTTTTTCTATGGTGAAGCAGTGCGACCCCCGATGCCGTTGGTATCAAATTGGAGAGCCTGTCGAGCTCTAGAGTCTGGCGGGGAAGGTTACCTCATATATGGAGTTGATCTGTCCATTGAGAGCGTTGGGATAGAGAGTATTCCGGTTGTGGATGAATTTCCAGATGTATTTCCTGATGAGATTTCGGGTTTCCTCCTGCTAGGGAAGTCGAGTTTGGCATAGAGTTGATGCCGGGTACTTCGCCTATTTCTCGAGCACTGTATCGTTTGGCTCCATCAGAGATGCGAGAGTTGAAGAATCAGTTACAGGATCTTTTGGACAAGGGGTACATCCTGTAAGAGTGGGTGCCCAGTGAGCCAACTGTGTGGCTATGGGCTTTGATGACTCTTTGTATAAACAATCTTTTGTTTAATATTATTTACACTTTTATGGCAATGACTTTATATTACTTCATATTGTTATATTGTGATATACTATTGTTGTTTTGATAAAGACCTTGAATATACTATAGTGTATGTAAGATGTGGTAGAACATGGAGATGTCTATCATGAAATACATCTTATAGTCACTGTATATTCTAAAAACCGTTTCTAGTCGATTGAGCCGTCCGATAATAAGGATAAGGATCGCTCGAGTTTGAGACTAGCATTTGCGATGCGGAGTACCACGTTTCATTGGTAGGGAACATGGAGATGTTCGAAGCATGCAAATGGATATTCATAGGATGAATAATCGAACTACCCTATCCGAACTTTCCAAGTGGTTATCACTTATCGAGTGGATTAAGTCCGCGGTTTTGGTTGTACACCATTAGTCCTTACGACTTGAAACATCATGGAGACTCTATATGCTAGTGCTGTGCTTTGACTCGTTTACCGACTCTATGGGGGTCATCAGGTGTCGAGATTGGGTACAGTTACGACACATATAGGAGTCAATGCATTGTTGTCAAGGATTCACCACATACTTGCGAGTGTGGATATCCTATGCGATCTGAGGAGATATTAGTGTGACAAATCTCTGGCCAGAGTACTTGATGTGATTTAAGAAATGGTTTCTTAGTAGCACATGCGATGTCACTAATTTGATCTTCAAGATGTATTGCATAGTTATCGAATCTTGAGCGACTCTCGATATACCAATGGTTGTTGATTCGATCGGGATATATGGATGAAGGGACCGTACTGTACGCTAACCAAAATCTACTGGTTCTTGTAGGCACTATCAGTGATACCTAGGGAATCATGGGGCGATGTTGCTAGGCGCTTTACCATGATTCGTTGGGCAAGTCGGAAAGTGTTGTTCCGAGTCACAAGGAGTTGTGAGCCCACGGCTAGCTGTATCCCTGAACCATTGAGGGTCACACAGTGTAATGGAGTTTTAATCCCCGTTGAGATAGTTAAATTTAAAGAGTTAAATTTAATGAACTAAGGAGTTGGACTTCTTAAATAAGAGTAAGGGAGTAGGATTTCCTAAAATGACATAGGGATGGACATTTTTGGAAACCACTGAATTCGGATTCAGGAAAATTTATTTTGACTTTAAAATGTGCAGAAATGGTTTCTGTGCACATTGGTGAAATCAGTTCATCAATCGGAGTCACGATGAATTTTATATTAATTTCTGAACGAGCGGGCTTTGCTTGTCGGGCCCCAGCTTATGACTAATGGGCCCTAAGGTGTTAGTGGCCTGCATTATAAATAAGTTATTTCAGTACAGAAATTACACAAAAAACAGCTCATAATTTTTGAGAAGCAAAAATCGAACCCTAGCCTCTCAAAAGTTTCGGCCGTCCCCTCCCTGTCCTCTGCCCGAGAAAATTCCGGTCTGTGATTTTGAATTGCAGTCTGGAATAGCGAATCAGATTCGTTTATTCTCTTCGCAGAAAACTTCTGATAGATTTTCTAGTGCAATCTATCAGAGGGATTAAACCTCTGTTCGTGGACCTGATTGAAGGAGTTCATCGGTTCCAGGGAGAGACAACAAGAGCAGATAAAATCTGTTGGTGTCCAGTAATCTCGTTGCGAGATTGAAGGTAAAATTTAATAACTGTTATTTAAATTTTACACACACAATAATTTAATCGTTGAACGGTTGATACCCACACCATGGAATTGTTCCATGATAAAAATTTTAAACTTCCGCTGCACCGGGTAACAATCGTGATTGATTTGAGAGCCGCGTTTTCCAACAATCCATCCTAGTGTATCTCCTGTTCTCTTTGTGAAGAAGAAGGATGAGTCTATGCAGTTGTGCATTGACTATCGGCAGCTGAACCGAGTTAATGTGAAGAACAAGTATCCTTTGCCTTGTATTGATGACTTGTTTGATCAGCTGCATGGTACTTAGGTTTACTCCAAAATTGACTTGAGATCTGGGTATCATCAGATGAGAGTCCGAGATTAGGACATAGCCAAGACTATATTCCGTACTCGCTATGGGCATTACGAGTTTCTAGTGATGCCATTTGGATTGAATAATGCGCCGGATATATTTATGGATCTGATGAACCGTGTCTTCAGGGAGTATTTGGACAAGTTTGTCGTGGTCTTTATTGACGACATCTTGGTGTATTCGCGTAATGCGGACGAGCATGTTTCTCACTTGCGGTTGGTACTGCAGACTCTTCGAAATGAACAGTTGTACGCCAAACTGAGCAAGTGTGAGTTTTGGATGGATCGAGTGGTCTTTCTTGGCCATATCATCTCCAGGAAGGGATTTTTGTTGATCCGAGCGAGATCGAGGTTGTGCTTAATTGGTCGCGCCCGATGATGGTTGCTGAGATCCGTAGTTTTCTGGATCTAGCAGCATATTATCGTCGCTTCATTCTCAACTTCTCGTAGCTAGCTCCACCTTTGACGCAGCTTACCCGCAAAGGTGTTGATTTTGAGTGGTCCTCAGAGTGTGAGGATAATTTTTGTGAGCTTCGACGGCGGTTGACTTCTGCGCCAGTTGACCGGCTAAATCGGTGTGATATAAATCTACTGGCAAGCGTACCAGGTCAAATAATAGTAAAGTGGACAGAGAGTCCAAGTATCGATCCCACAGGGACTGCAGTCAATTCTCAAGAATTAATTATTTTACTTAATCTAGACAAAATAATAGAAGGATTTTGAATTAAATAAAATAAGAATATAAAATAAAAACTGATTAAGAAATAAGAATAAAAATAACTGAAGATAAAAATAATTAAGACAAAGACAATCAAGACACACGTAGGTACCGAACAAATTTTGTAACATGTAGTCGATTCAGGACTCAGATTTAATCTTAATTCACGGGAATTCTCCTAATTTGTTCAAAGGTCTATTTCTAGAACAATCAAACCTATTCAAATATTGATGAACTAATCTTTCGTAATTCTAATCAAATTTGAATGCATTAAATATTTGTGAAAATTCAGCTTACACCTAAACCGCACACTGAAATCGAATTCTATTTCTAGTCGGTTTTACAATATGTTAATTATCAGAGTGATCAAAATCAAAACCTCCTCTGTCGATTTGGAATTGATTAACATGCAAGCAAACAGTTGATCAGACTATTCACAAGATAAATATAAATCTGACAATCAATAAAATAAAATCAACTCTAAAAAATCCCAAACAAACATCCAAGTTTTCTACATGAATTTGTTCGGCCCAATCACGCCGTCTTGGTTGAAAATAAACTACTCAATAATTAAAAACAATAATTCAAAAATAAAAATAAAAAGAAGAAAAGAAAGAAGAAATCTTCTCTCCCAAGCCTTGTAGCCGCCTCCTCTTGCATTGTCTGCGCTCTGGAGCTTACGAAACCCTCAAAAATATGTTATATCTTCTATATATATGGTCCGGAACGCCTACCAGTTAATTTCCTCTCAAAATAAGGATTTTTCGGAACACATATGACCCCCGAACACGCGTGCGCGCGCGGCATAGGCCTCGCTCGCGCGCAGCACATAAAAACAGAAGGTTGTACGTCGGACTCGCGCGCGCGCGAGCTTGATTCTCTCGCGCGCGCAGTACAAAAAATCTGCACCGAGCGACAATTTTCAAAAATTCATATCTAGAGATCTAGCCGTCGGATTGAGCTGAAATTTGGACAGCAGCTTCAAAACATCTTTAACTTAATCTGAACGGTGAAGATTGGATTTAAATGTATCTAAAATTAAATATGATTTTTCGATCAAGGCTGCTCCGTAATTCACTCTTCAAAAATCCATTTTCCTACAAAATTAACCCAAAGAGTGAAATACAAACACATGCACTAAAACACATAAAAACACATAAAAATAATATGAATTCACACAAAATAGACATAAAAATAACATGAAATAATGCATATAAAATGCACTTATCAACACCCTCATACTTAAACCTTGCTCGCCCTCGAGCAAGACATGCAAAAACAAAATGCAGACAAAAACATAAGTAAGGACGATTCATAAATGTGCAAAGCCTTTGAGAAGTTTAATCACAAAACAAAAAACACAGACATGCTCTCAACTTTTCATAATACACCTTCGGTTTAATGTGAACGTGTGTGTGTGAAATATCATTCCAGTTTCATACAACTTAGACCAAATTCGTTTCAAAACTGCTTAGCGACGTATGACAAATTAGTGCAAGTTTAACTCTTCAAGTGCTCATTCCTTCCAACGACCTCTAGACAAACCCACTTCCCTTGAGATAATGAATTACACACCTCCGGATTTTGTACCCGGTATTGCATTAGCCCCAATAATTATCCGCTGACTTAGCTATAACTGGCTAGGATACGAAAAATCATTCTATTTTTTCTTTCTAATCCCCTCGTCTATAGCCCGGATGGAGCATCAATCCCATTGAATCCGCATACTTAGCCTTAAATTTGATTTTTTTTTTTAATCCTTTCAAGGCCCGGATGGAATTGTATATAAATTTTTCTAGGTTCGCCCAAGATCATAAGTGTAAACTAGAGCCTCATCAAAATTCATAGAACACAATCAAGATCCACAAACCACCTATTACCGTGCAATGGTCAAACAGACAGAAACTTCATCAAATCTTTCGCTACAATTCACTGGTCTAACATTAGTGCTTAAAAATATTCACGGTTCAACCTAAAGTTTTTCATGTCCAGTCAAGAGCAAAAATTTTTCAAAAATCCATTTTTTTCAAACTTCATCATCATAGGCTACCATGACTTATCCTACCCATGCAGGACAACACAAACAACAACAAAAACACACTATATGCAAACTGACATGAAACAAACTTTATGCAACACAAACACAAAACATAATGAAATAAACTAGTCTACCCCCCCATACTTATCCAAAGCATTGCCCTCAATGCTTCAGACAATGAACAGAATTCAAAACGAACAAAAACACAATGAAAACAGAAATAACACTCCCCTGATTTTTGTTTCATTCTCTTCCTTCTTGACGGCATCAGCTGGGACAGTAGCATCAGTCTAGATATATCGGCAGACATGACCAACTGGCATGGAAAAGAAAACAAAATCAAATAAAAACAAAATATAAAAAAAAACAAAATAAAAACAAAAGCAAAAACACTGGGTTGCCTCCCAGTCAGCGCTAAAATTATAGTCTATAGCCCGACTATGCAGAAGCCACCATCAAAGAGCGGTTGCCGCCCATAGTAAGAATCATACGATTCTACATATGGATTTTGAATTTCTTCGCCCTCAAGCTTGACGTGATATTTGCAGTTTAAGCTTGTCGGTCCAACAGTACTCGGCATGAAATTTTTCCTTTGGAAAGAGACTCTGATTCTAGGCTGAAGCTCAAAGAGGATGTAATACTGTGGAGGTGGCGTCAATGGCAAAAATGTATCTTCTAACGGTGTACATAAAACGACCACTGACGAGGTAAAATCTCTCTCCTTGTATAGTTCTTCCTCCTCCACTATTACGTTTGGCTCTTCTTCACAAGAAGCTTCCTCAAAAATGATTTCTTCATGCTCTGGCTCAGTTACTTCACTCTCTTGACAGATCTCAAAAATTGGTTCTCTAAGAAGCGCAATCTGTTCATCCAAAAGACTCATGTGACTTTCTAAGAATTTATTTGACTCTGTTTGCTGTCGCACAAGATTTTCCAACTGAGCCACATAATCTTCGGAACGCCCTATGCACTCTTCTTGATGCTCTGGTGGCTGGTTCGCAAAATTTTTAGAGTTGATATCTGGAGGATATTGGTGACTCCAACCCTGCAGTGAAGGATCACAATGCCAATGGTAGTCAAAATCTGCCATATCATTTAACAAGTGCATCGCACTGTCTTCATCTCTTCTAAACAATTTACTGCCAGTGGCCAGAGCTCCAGAATCTACCCAACTTCTTGTAATCTCATCCAAACCACCATAAAAAAATTGAGTGAGGGTGTAGCTCGAAAATTTATGGCATCGAAATCTGTTCGCCAAATCATTGAATCTCCCCCAAACAGCATAGAATGGCTCCAAGTATTGCTGGCCAAATCTTGTGAACACCTGATGATGATCTATCTCCAAGTACCTCACAAGCAAAAGAAAAGAAAAAAAATAAAAATTAAAATAAAATAAATAAATAAAAAACGAAAAGATAGAAATAAAAAAAAAACAAAAAAAAAATATCTAGCCTCAAGCAAATAATCTTATCCTAATATCAACTAAACAATCCCCGGCAACGGCGCCAAAAACTTGACCGGCTAAATCGGTGTGATATAAATCTACTGGCAAGCGTACCAGGTCAAGTAATAGTAAAGTGGACAGAGAGTCCAAGTATCGATCCCACAAGGACTGCAG
This sequence comes from Henckelia pumila, assembly GCF_033568475.1. NCBI lineage: Eukaryota > Viridiplantae > Streptophyta > Magnoliopsida > Lamiales > Gesneriaceae > Henckelia > Henckelia pumila. The sequence goes on along the minus strand of NC_133122.1, from coordinate 101,981,118 downwards.
TCAATTCTCAAGAATTAATTATTTTACTTAATCTAGACAAAATAATAGAAGGATTTTGAATTAAATAAAATAAGAATATAAAATAAAAACTGATTAAGAAATAAGAATAAAAATAACTGAAGATAAAAATAATTAAGACAAAGACAATCAAGACACGCGTAGGTACCGAACAAATTTTGTAACATGTAGTCGATTCAGGACTCAGATTTAATCTTAATTCACGGAAATTCTCCTAATTTGTTCAAAGGTCTATTTCTAGAACAATCAAACCTATTCAAATATTGATGAACTAATCTTTCGTAATTCTAATCAAATTTGAATGCATTAAATATTTGTGAAAATTCAGTTTACACCTAAACCGCACACTGAAACCGAATTCTATTTCTAGTCGGTTTTACAATATGTTAATTATCAGAGTGATCAAAATCAAAACCTCCTCTGTCGATTTGGAATTGATTAACATGCAAGCAAACAGTTGATCAGACTATTCACAAGATAAATATAAATCTGACAATCAATAAAATAAAATCAACTCTAAAAAATCCCAAACAAACATCCAAGTTTTCTACATGAATTTGTTCGGCCCAATCACGCCGTCTTGGTTGAAAATAAACTACTCAATAATTAAAAACAATAATTCAAAAATAAAAATAAAAAGAAGAAAAGAAATAAGAAATCTTCTCTCCCAAGCCTTGTAGCCGCCTCCTCTTGCGTTGTCTGCGCTCTGGAGCTTCCGAAACCCTCAAAAATATGTTATATCTTCTATATATATGGTCCGGAACGCCTACCAGTTAATTTCCTCTCAAAATAAGGATTTTTCGGAACACATATGACCCCCGAACACGCGCGCACGCGGCGTAGGCCTCGCACGCGCGCAGCACATAAAAACAGAAGGCTGTACGTCGGACTCGCGCGCGCGCGAGCTTGATTCTCGCGCGCGCGCAGTACAAAAAATCTGCATCGAGCGATAATTTTCAAAATTTCATATCTCGAGATCTAGCCGTCGGATTGAGCTGAAATTTGGACAGCAGCTTCAAAACATCTTTAACTTTAATCTGAACTGTGAAGATTGGATTTCAATGTAGCTAAAATTAAATATAATTTTTAGATCAAGGCTGCTCCGTAATTCGCTCTTCAAAAATCCATTTTCCTACAAAATTAACCCAAAGAGTGAAATACACACACATGCACTAAAACACATAAAAACACATAAAAATAATATGAATGCACACAAAATAGACATAAAAATAACATGAAATAATGCATATAAAATGCACTTATCACCAGTATTGGCATTACCGTCAGGATCTGGAGGGTATGTGGTGTACACTGATTATTCTCCTCAGGGGTTAGATTGTGTTCTGACTCAGAATGGGCATGTGATCGCATACGCTTCTAGACAGTTGAAGTAGCACGAAGACAATTATCCAGTTCGTGATTTGGAGTTGGCAGCTATTGTATTCGCCTTGAAGATCTGGCGACATTATATGTATGGCAAGAAATTTGAGATCTTCAACCACCACAAGAGTCTCAAGTATTTGTTCACTCAGACGGAGTTGAACATGAGGCAGAGACGTTGGATTGACTTGCTTAAGGACTATGATTGCGAGATTAAGTACCATCCGGGAGCTGCTAATCTCACCGCTGATGCATTGAGTCGCAATGTAGTAGCCCGTACCCAGTTTTAGTTAGTAAATGATATTAAACTGATAAACTGGATTAATAAGATTTCTAATGGATTAACGGATCCCGGGATTAGACCCTGAATGATCAGAAATGGTCCGAAGGGTCAGGCAGAATGGAAGCAACGTTCTAGGAACAGATGCAACGTTCGCGCCTTCAGAAATGCGTCACTGCTTAAGTACTTGATGTGACATTGGCACCATCGGAAGCAACGATTGTGAACGGACGCAACTTTTGTCAGGCAGAACGGACGCAACGATGGAGGATCGGACGCAATGTTCGTTGTCTATAAATAGGGGTGCCGAGGCTCACATTTTAGCACACATTTCACCTCTTCTCTCTCGATTCCTTAGCCTTCTAACTCAGATCTAGGGAATTATAGGCGTCCCATTGGGAATCCGGAAGTGGCATAGCAATCCAGGCATCGTAGCGGAGCTGTGCCATAGTTTTGAGGCAATCAACAGCAAAGGGCTAACGACGGACGAAGGTATAGCTTTTGCTTCCTAAAAATATTTAGGAGTATGCAATAGCCTAGTTAAGGCTTTTAGAGCATTTTAATGATATTAGTATCATTTGGCAGTGTAGTGTGGATTATAGGCGTAGACCTAGAGCTGGTAGAGCACGCCTAGTATTTGAGGTACGAAAGTACTGTTCGAGATATCCTGACTGAGTATGCATGTATTATGTGACTACATGATTTATATGCCATGATTTTCTGATGCATACATTTACATCTTGAGCTATCTCTATTGAGAAGTCTGTTAGTAGGGTTTACCTTTTCCTGTTAGAGGATGGACTTCCATCGATTTGGGTCCCACGTATCCACTGGTATTTCGGTATGTGAGCCACCTCCTGAAGCGACGGCACAGCGTGCTACATACCAGGGCCCGGTCTGTCTTTGTTATCTGATATTTGACCTCGAGTCTGTAGGGAGTTCATTTGCATGCATGTATACTCATACTCTCGTGTTGAGCATTTTATGCTCACGTCTCGTACTCTGTGTTTCTGGATACCCTATTCCTTGGGGCATGTTTGCGATTGGACGAGGCGGGTGGATTCAAGAGGGGCTAGGCAGGGGTTAGCCAGCTGGAGCTTCGTCTAGGTTTTTATTCCGTTATTTTGGGTGGATACAACTTTCGACTTGGTTGTATAAACTATTCGGATATTTACAGATTCCTTTTCTTGGGATTGTTTAATTGTTTATGGTTTCCGCAGTTTAATTCTGATTTACTGTTTGATTAAGTTAATTGCATGCCTAAGTTCTGTTTATTAGGTGATCTCGGTAAGGGTCACTACATTTATGGCATCAGAGCATGCATAGTATTCTTGGGAATTTAGATTCTGCATAAGATAACCGTGAGGTACTTTTGTAGATGGCGAACTACGATGATCAGAGTAGTATGGTAGTGGAGGTGGACGCTGGGGAGACTATGACCGTGAGCGTCTTCGGGAGCGTCATCATCGTCGACATGATAAGGATCGTTTCACTGTGCGTCGGTTCTTGCAGATGGGTCCTAAGCCCTTGGTTGGAGGCGAGTCTCCAGAGGATGCGGAGAACTGGTTAGACCGCATGGAGACGACTTTCCAGACTTTCCACTGCACTGAGGAGCAGAAGATGGAGACACTGGGTTACCTTCTAGATGGGTGAGCCCGTAGGTGGTGGAGGTTTACTTCTTCACCCTTTGTTACGGAGAGAGGAGTGTCCACCTAGGCCGAGTTCCGCACAGCTTTTCAGAAGCTATATTTTCCTCCTGCACTCCGTCAGTCGAAGGCGGGAGAGCTACTGAGTCTGCGACAGGGAGCCATGTCTATTGACGAGTATCAACAAAAGTTCTTTGATCAGTTGTCTTATTTCCCTGAGATTTCCGACAACTCTGAGATGAAGTATAATCTATTCCTTCAGGGCCTTAACCCTGAGATTCATGACCGTGTGGCGGTTGGTGATGACATGACTTACAAGGGTTTGGTGAGCCGTTTTCACCAGGCGGAGGATAGCATTCGGAGGAACAGGTCTTTCTCTCAATCTAGGACTGCGAGTTTCTTGGGTCCCCGTGCTCAGACTTTCAAGAAGTCCGGATCTACTTCTTCTTCCTCTGGTTCTGCTGGTGTTGTTCATTTTTGGAAGAAGGACAAGTTTGATCATTGTGGGAAGAACCATCCGACCGACCGATGCCGCAAAGCTTCTGGAGCTTGTTTTTGATGTGGAGAGGTTGGTCATCTCCGGAGGGATTGTCCACAGTTTGGGGGAGGCGGTTCTGGTTCAGGATCTGGTTCTCAGGCTACCGTTCAGCAGAGGTCACAGGGACAGCCTGCTGGGAGTTCTCATTTGAGACCACGGGCTTCTGGCCAGGAGTTCGCCTTGAGGCATGATCAGGTTGTGGAGGATAATGAGAAGGTCATCGCAGGTACATTTCTAATTTATGGTATACCTGCTATCGTACTTATTGACACTGGTGCATCTCATTCCTTCATTTCTGCACTTTTTGTTAAGAGGCATAAGTTACCATGCATTGACTAGACGTAGTAGTCTCTGTTTCTACTCCTATGGGTCAATCTGCTTTGGCTAAGAGTCTAGTAATGGGTTGCCCTTTAGAGTTCGAAGGGAATATTCTGTTAGCGAATCTCATGGTTCTTGCGATGGATGACTTCGATTGTATTCTGGGGACATGCTGACTACCTATTGAATTTCAGTGGACTGCTATCAGAGATTAGTACACTTTCATTCGGATGGGAGTTGTGGTGACCCGGGTTGCTAATCTCATCTTAGGGCAATTAACGATTAATAAACAATTAATCGAACAATAAAAGAATATTCAAACCAAGAGCTAAAATAATTATTATTTTTTTAAACTGAGCACCTCGCTCGATCGGGTAAATTCACCCGATCGAGAGGGAAAGAAAGTCCAGCTCTCGGGTCTAAATCCATATTGGTCTCGCTCGATCGGTGGAAATCACCCGATCGAGCGAGCCCAAAAACTCACTTCTCTGCTTTGGAAATCACAGGACGCGCTCGATCCGTGGAGTTTACCCGATCGAGCGGGCACTCTGTCCAGGAAATAAAAATGCAACTTTGCTGTACAATTTGATTCCAAATCTCATACCAACTTCATAAAAACTTCTCAACATAATTCTAGATAATTTACATGCATTCAAACTAATAGAAAGTGATTTAGAATACATGAACTCTCAAGTATAAATCAATACTTGACAAAAACAACCTATACAAAGGTTCTTGCTTTCTAACATGTTTACCAAATAATAATTACATGTCATCTGCTTAAAACCCGAATCACCACATGCTATCTCTCTTCTCAAGCTATCCAAGCCAACTCTAGTTTGATCATGCCCCAACCTGATGCAATTCACACATACAAACAAAGCAATAGCCGGATAACTCCAGTGAGAATAAATCTCAGTATGAATAACATGCATATACATCATTTAAGCATATAATTCATTCATATCATGAACGTTACATAATAACATAACATGCTAGCATTTATAAACGCATATTCTAAACCATAGAAATCTCTAGGTTAATGCATAAATGCAATGCATGTGCCAAGGAATAGGCTATCAAATTTGATATCAATAAATCGTAGTTCTGGGATCCCGAGGAAATAAAATCTTCAACAAACACCAACTCACCCAATCGAGGTGAAGTTGAATACTTCATTTCCTCTGACTTTGGTGCAACTTTAGTGAGTCTTCTGACTCTAGAAGTAAGTCTACATTCCGTGCCACTCAACTAAAGCCCTCCAAACGTCATATGCACTATAGGCCTTTCAAACCTCTGTGCTTTACTGGCTGGAGTTCAAGATGAATGCAACATGTTCCGTATGCATCAAATATACATAAGCTAAAACAACATTTTGAACACATCAATTATATCATCATATGAGCATATAATCACACAACGATACTGACAAATCTGTAAGTATCACATGTAATACATATACATGTTCAATACAGAAAATACGATAAATCAAAGAAGACAAGTAAACATTTACATAAATATTCTGGGAATTCAAGAAAATAGCTATCTTGAATAATCTATCCCATCTATGTAAATGTAAACAATAACATATATTAAAAAAATGCATATATGTGATTTTAGGCAACTCGATAAACAGAAACAATCTCGAGTTATTCTGCCCATCTTCTTAATGTCTATTCATACCTGTCATTGCGATTCAAACATCATGAATCTGTTGCCAATGCTGATCATCTCAAATCTAGCCAAATCGGTCACACAATTCTGCTCATGTCAATCAGTGCTATTTGTAGGTATTCTTGATTCAACTTCAAACACTTCAAGGTATTCGAATTCGAACTCATCGATTCAACTTCGATAATCTTCAATTCAAATCTGAAATAGATTATAACATACCTAAACATCAATGTCCAATCTGAATCGATGTTTCTTGAAAGCTTATACAGTTCAAATCTTGATAATACAATCGAAATTCAAACCGACGTCGCAACTATTCGAGTCCAATAAATCTTTCGATTCAAATATCATTATATCTTCATTCTAAACATAATCTCATATTCAATTCCTCCACAATCAACTTGAATATGAGCTCTAGACATTTAGAATGCATAACAAGTCAAAATCTTGAACCGGCGGCGTAACGGTACGATTTCGGTCTTTCCAAATGCATTATCATTATTAATTCAACCATCTAAACCAATAATCATCACCATTTTAACAGCTTATAAACGTACATAACATGTCCCAAATTTCAGATTTTAGAAAAATCTTCACAAAATCCAAAACATGTTCAAACGACGATCTTTTCTCGATCCGTCTTAGATATGCTATCATCGTATATGCTAGAACATGTTTATACAATCAAATATTAATTCTAACAACAAATTAAAATTCAAACATGGTAGAACTTTATAAATTTTACAGCAAAACATAGAACTCGGAGCTGTGATTGCAAATATATGCTTAATCAGAAATTCTACCGGGCGGATCAAAAGATATCGGAGCTTAAAGGGACAAAAATGGATTGGAACCCTTATTTCCCCATTCTCACGGTTCTTGTCTGATTACATTCTGATTCCCACGTGAAAATTCAAGGAAATATGTGAATTTAGATATATATTGGCCTATTTGCAGTTTAGTCCCTGAACTTTGGCCTAATTGCAATTCAGTCCCCGGACAAGCGATTTAATTCAATTTCAATCATAAATAATTTAAGAATAATAGAATTTAATTCTAAACTTTAAATATTCTCAAATTAAATATTATCGAATTAAAATTAAATCATTTCGGACCTTATCGCATTTTAGTCCTTGAATTGCTCAATATTTGCAAATGGGCCCTTTCTCGGATTTCATCCTCAAATTAAATCCATGATATTTATCATCTTGGAATTCACATCTTAAATTCCATAAATATCAATTCAAATATTTTTAATCTTTTAATTTAAGAATGCCGGATATTAAAATCTTAAAATCCGAAAATCCTCAAATTAAATATTTCTGACCCGAAATTGAAATCTCTAATTTTCATAAATTCTTAAATACATATTTTGTCTCTTATTCGGAATTTAAATCTTAAATCCCGTAATTAAGAACATAATATTTTCGGGCCTTACAATTCCTCCCCTCTAAGGAATAATTTCTTTCTCGAAATCGCATTTGATCTTTCTGCTGATTCACGTAAGCTGTATAGCTGACTGAAGTAATACTGACTTCAATTCTCTGAGCTTTCAACATCTATTCTGATATCTTCTCTTCTATCGTATCTTAATCTTCTTTCTGACTGCTTCTGCAATACATATAATCACTGAGTCAACTTATATCTAAGTTGCTCTTTCTCATGATCGAATTCTGCATCAGTTAATTTGTCTTGCTTAACATCTTATCTACTTCTGCTGTATCTGAATTGAATGCACATACATATTCTAGCTGATATTCTACAGCCAATGCATATGGATAACAATTCATCTATCCGACAATTCACGATTGGGTATTCATTACTTAGCTAGATCTAATACTCATAGCTTCTAAAATCTCTTTCTGAACCTAATGATGCTTGGGAAAGAATTTCTTAACTGATCATTCTGTTCAGGCTTCAAATTTCTATTTGTTACTCATCTACTAGCTCTGTTAATGCTGCTCTATTCTTATTCTGTTCGAAGCAATCTTCACATTCTCTATCGTTTCTTGACTCTTATCTGGTCTGATAGCTGATATTTCTGTAAGATTGTTTCAATATAAAGACAATTCTGTTTTTCTTATCAATCAATCATCAAAATATTTTCTTTATATCTATCAAATAGCTGTCACAGGAATCATAGTAATCACATGGAAAATAATCAATCAACTAGTACCGAATCTAGTACTATAGTTCTGAGCATATCCTCGGAAATCTGGATAATCACATCTGATAGTCCACTAATCAGAGGATGGTATAATGAAATCTCATACAACCAAACACTCAGAACATCTGACAATCAATGCCACAATCTAGAAAACAAATCTAAAGTCTCTATCTTGACAATAGATTTCAATAATTCCTGTAATCTGATTATCTTGCTAAATGCATAACCAGTATCTCTTTATGTTTGTATCATGTCTAATACAACATATTCATAAATCTGTCGAAATCTACTATACTCTAAACCACAAAATCATGACGATTCGAGTAGATTCAAACTAAATTCGTTCACAAAGTTGATCTGATTTCAACTCTTATGTAACTAATCTGATACAAAAACCACTTGAGTTCTTCTTTTCGACTTCTTTTACTGAAATTTTAGTATTGGTAATGGTAATTCTCTCGTATCTGTTTTCAGTTCTTCTTCCAATACTAATTTCCAAGTACTGACTACGTGTAAGTTATACATGTTTAGACAACTAAATGGATATTAAATCTTGTGTCATATACCTCTTTCAGAATCTGATATTCCATATCTGGAATATCTGGCATAATCAAATGATTATTCACCGCAAAAAATTCATCTGTTCTGCTCTACTGTCTTATCTCTTATCTTCATCTTGCATTATCAATCAATATTTTAGTGCTTGATCTTAAGATCCATGTTACTTTTATCGTTCCAAACCAATCAAGTTTAGCTTGGATCGTAACAATTCTGATCGTTTAAGTATCTGTCAAGCATAAATATTCAACAAGTAAATATGTGTACTCAATAAATCCAGGAATTAGCTAAAACCCATAAATCTTGTTGATGGTCTGAATTTGAATTTCTATCAGTTACGAGCCAAATACATCAAGATATACTGAATAAACACATCAAATAATCAATAATTCTCAAATTTCAAATCAAAGGAACTCGCTCAAGGAAATGTCAGTCAAAATCAAATATTCTGAATGACAGCGAGTGAATCAAAGTAGACTCTAGCAAAGAATAAGAGTCAATCAACAATAATCGAGGTCAAATAACACAACCTTTGAATCGATATCAAGAAATTCAAGAATCGTGATTTCTATGATGTAATAGCTTTAGAAAAATTGAAGAAAAAGCTCCACTGTAACTGATTTTTCTTATTCTCTATTGATATGAGTTCATTTATTAATTCTTAATTCTCAGCTGACAATAGTAGAATATACTCTTTTCGACTTAACTTATTGTCATAGCATTAGTCATCATTTCGGTACTACATAACTCTTTTCTACGCCATCTGCTAGCTGTTTCTGAAGTTCTTCAGTTTAAGTAATGCTCTTCTATACAAGTTGTCATAATACCATTGTACTAGACACTACTCTATATAGAACTTCATTCATGTCGTAGAAAGGTCGAAATATGTCATTGAACTATGTCTGTACATTCTAACCACTGACATAGCTGTCAATTCTAGGTTAATTCTGTACTAGTTCAATATATCGACTAGACTTCTACTGACATTCTTCCACGGTCAAACGTGATATAACCAGTACCGAAATAACAAAATCTACTTTCTGAAACTCATATCATAAATTGCTAGTCATATCTATTTCTTTATCAGTTCACGGATTCAATCAACTGGTAACTGGTACTCAGTTATTGCATTAATATCTATAATGCATTCTAGCCTAATATCTCACACCTGATATCAGCACATTCAATCCTATTTCCTCAATTCTGTATTTCATAGAATCTTACAAATATATTCCATCTACTCAAAGGCAAAATTTCAGCAAATACGATGAATACAGGCTCATCAGATACAGATTATAGCATAACAAATCACTGATCTATGAATGGATGTTATGCACTAAATATATAAGCGGTTAACTATAATTAACTCACTTACCTGTAATATTCTTATCTGATACAACTTGAGCCTTTCATCTAGGGAAACTATGCTTATATATCTTCATCTGCTGGTGTTTTGACTGACTCGATCTTTGCTGTTATTGTCACTATCGCTTGCTTCATAGCTATACTGCTATGAAAGTTTAGTTAAGGTGATGATTATAGTGTTTCCACAATTACAGAGGCGTGAATAAAAAAAATTCAACTCTGCCTCATACTAGCAGTTCATGATTTCGTTCTTCTATTACTGGCTTGAAATCAACTTATTCTTATAATCTGCAAAGTCTACTGTTCTATCTTCTTTAGCATATACGGAAAGAAAAAATTCTGTTTACTTACCTGCCAAACAATTTCAGTACTTCTTCTGGCAACTTCACCAACTTCTTGCTAAGTCCTGGAGTTGATCTAAAATCAAGCTGATTCTATGTTCATCTGAATATTCTTCTCTTGAACAACTGATCCAGCTCTTCCAATCAACTCCTTTCTAGACATAGCATATTCTGTATCTTTCTAAGTTGATGATTCATAGCTTTGGAGTTGTTCAACTCACATACTCCTCAGTACAATCGGCTCAAAAACATACCTTAACATTGTTCTGTTCTATCTGCGGTTCTGTTCTGTCTGAATTTATCATGCTATCTGCATAAGCTATCTTATTCGATAACAGAAGCAATCGATATGGCAGAGATTATAACATACATATAATCTCATGCTTTTGAATAGAACACATACTTGCAATTTCTCATGCTTTTTCACATATTACATGCTTAAAATGAATTCACGTATTCTAATGAATTCAAGAAATCAGGCACACATATCAACATATAAGCACGTAATTCTTATCTCAATCAAGCAAGTAGTGTTCAATCAAGCAATCATAGTCGCATACAATTCTGTAAAGCAAGTAAAGCATACTCATGCCATACTATCAATGCATGCGACTCAATCTACCCCCGCTCAACTTCTATCTTAGTCCAAGACTTTATGCTCTGATACCACCTGTTGTGGGTACCCGGGTTGCTAATCTCATCTTAGGGAAATTAATGATTAATAAACAATTAATCGAACAATAAAACAATATTCAAACCAAGAGCTAAATAATTTTTATTTTTTTTTTAAACTGAGCACCTCGCTCGATCGGGTAAATTCACCTGATCGAGCGGGCAAGAAAGTCTAGCTCTCGGGTCTAAATCCATATTGGTCTCGCTCGATCGGTGGAAATCACTCGATCGAGCGAGCCCAAAAACTCACTTCTCTGCTTTGGAAATCACAGGCCGCGCTCGATCCGTGGAGTTTACCCGATCAAGCGGACACTTTGTCCAGGAAATAAAAATGAAACTTTGCTGTACAATTTGATTCCAAATCTCATACCAACTTCATAAAAACTTCTCAACATAATTCTAGATAATTTACATGCATTCAAACTAATAGCAAGTGATCTAGAATACATGAACTCTCAAGTATAATTCAATACTTGACAAAAACAACCTATACAAAGGTTCTTGCTTTCTAAAATGTTTACCAAATAATAATTACATGTCATCTGCTTAAAACCCGAATCACCACATGCTATCTCTCTTCTCAAGCTATCCAAGCCAACTCTAACTTGATCATGCCCCAACCTGATGCAATGCACACATACAAACAAAGTAAGAGCTGGATAACTCCGGTGAGAATAAATCTCAGTATGAATAACATGCATATACATCATTTAAGCATATAATTCATTCATATCATTAATGTTACATAATAACATAACATGCTAGCATTTATAAACGCATATTCTAAACCATAGAAATCTCTAGGTTAATGCATAAATGCAATGCATGTGCCAAGGAATAGGCTATCAAATCTGATATCAATAAATCGTAGTTCTGGGATCCCGAGGAAATAAAATCTTCAACAAACACCAACTCACCCAATCGAGGTGAAGTTGAATACTTCATTTCCTCTGACTTTGGTGCAACTATAGTGAGTCTTCTGGCTCTGGAAGTAAGTCTACATTCCGTGCCACTCAACTACAGCCCTCCAAATGTCATATGCACTCTAGGCCTTTCAACCCTCTGTGCTTTACTGGCTGGAGTTCAAGATGAATGCAACATGTTCCGTATGCATCAAATATACATAAGCTAAAACAACATTTTGAACACATCAATCATATCATCATATGAGCATATAATCACTCAACGATACTGAAAAATCTGTAAGTATCACATGTAATACATATACATGTTCAATACAAAAAATACGATAAATCAAAGAAGACAAGTAAACATTTACATAAATATTCTGGGAATTCAAGAAAATAGCTATCTTGAATAATCTATCCCATCTATGTAAATGTAAAGAATAACATATATTAAAAACATGCATATATGTGATTTTAGGCAACTCAATAAACAGAAACAATCTCGAGTTATTCTGCCCATATTCTTAATGTCTATTCATATCTGTCATTGTGATTCAAACATCTTGAATCTGTTGCCAATGCTGATCATCTCAAAGCTAGCCAAATCGGTCATACAATTCTGCTCATGTCAATCAGTGTTATTTGAAGGTATTCTTGATTCAACTTCAAACACTTCAAAGTATTCAAATTCGAACTCGTCGATTCAACTTCGATAATCTTCAATTCAAATCTGAAATAGATTATAACATATCTAAACATCAATGTCCAATCTGAATCGATGTTTCTTGAAAGCTTATACAGTTCAAATCTTGCTAATACAATCGAAATTCAAACTGACGTCGCAACTATTCGAGTCCGATAAATCTTTCGATTCAAATATCATTATATCTTCATTCTAAAAATAATCTCATATTCAATTCCTCCACAATCAACTTGAATATGAGCTCTAGACATTTAGAATGCATAACAAGTCAAAATCTTGAACCGGCGGCGTAACGGTACGATTTCGGTCTTTCCAAATGCATTATCATTATTAATTCAACCATCTAAACCAATAATCATCACCATTTGAACAGCTTATAAACGTACATAACAAGTCCCAAATTTCAGATTTTAGAAAAATCTTCACAAAATCCAAAACATGTTCAAACGACGATCTTTTCTCGACCCGTCTTAGATATGCTATCATCGTATATGCTAGAACATGTTTATACAATCAAATCTTAATTCTAACAACAACTTAAAATTCAAACATGGTATAACTTTATAAAAATTACGTCAAAACGTAGCACTCGGAGCTGTGATTGCAAATATATGCTTAATCGAAAATTCTACCGGGCGGATCAAAAGATATCGGAGCTTAAAGGGACAAAAATGGCTTGGAACCCTTATTTCCCGATTCTCACGGTTCTTGTCTGATTAAATTCTGATTCCCTCGTGAAAATGCAAGGAAATATGTAAATTTAGATATATATTGGCCTATTTTCAGTTTAGTCCCTGAACTTTGGCCTAATTGCAATTCAGTCCCCGGACAAACGATTTAATTCAATTTCAATCCTAAATAATTTAAGAATAATAGAATTTAATTCTAAACTCTAAATATTCTCAAATTAAATATTCTTGGATTAAAATTAAATCATTTCGGACCTTATCGCATTTTAGTCCTTGAATTGCTCAATATTTGCAAATGGGCCCTTGCTCGGATTTCATCCTCAAATTAAATTCTTGATATTTATCATCTTGGAATTCACATCTTAAATTTCATAAATATCAATTCAAATATTTTTAATCTTTTAATTTAAGAATGCCGGATATTAAAATCTTAAAATCCGAAAATCCTCAAATTAAATATTTCTGACCCGAAATTGAAATCTCTAATTTTCATAAATTATTAAATTCATATTTTCTCTCTTATTCGGAATTTAAATCTTAAATCCCGTAATTAAGAACTTAATATTTTCGGGCCTTACAGGAGTGATAGCTGGTTTTTCTATGGTGAGTGAGCGCGACCCCCGATGCCTTTAATATCAGCTTTGAGAGCTTGTCGAGCTCTAGAGTCTGGCGGGGAAGGCTACCTTATCTATGCAGTTGATTTGTCCGCTGAGAGCGTTGGGATAGAGAGCATTCCTGTTGTGGATGAATTCCCAGATGTATTTCCGGATGAGATTCCGGGTTTTCCTCCTATTAGGGAAGTTGAGTTTGGCATAGAGTTGATGCATGGTACTTCTCCTATTTCTCGAGCACCGTATCCTCTGGCTCCGTCAGAGATGCGCGAGTTGAAGAATCAGTTATAGGATCTGTTGTTCAAGGGGTAAATTCATCCTAGTGTATCTCCTTGGGGAGCTCCTGTTCTTTTTGTGAAGAAGAAGGATGGGTCTATGCAGTTGTGCATTGACTATCGGCAGCTGAACCGAGTTACTGTGAAGAACAAGTATCATTTGCCTCATATTGATGACTTGTTTGATTAGTTGCAGGGCACTTCGGTTTACTCCAAGATTGACTTGAGATCTGGGTATCATCAGTTGAGAGTCCGAGATGAGGATATAGCCAAGACTGCATTACGTACTCGCTATGGGCATTACGAGTTTCTAGTGATGCCATTTGGATTGAATAATGCGCCGGCTATATTTATGGATCTGATGAACCGTGTCTTCAGGAAGTATTTATAAAATTTTGTCGTGGTTTTCATTGACGACATCTTGGTGTATTCGCGTAATACGGAAGAGCATGTTTCTCACTTGCAAGTGGTACTGCAGACTCTTCGGGATGAACAGTTGTACGCCAAACTGAGCAAGTGTGAGTTTTGGATGGATCGAGTGGTTTTTCTTGGCCATATCATATCCAAGGATGGGATTTATGTTGATCCGAGCAAGATTGAAGCTGTGCTTAATTGGTCGCGTCCAACGACGGTCGCTGAGATCCGTAGTTTTCTGGGTCTAGCAGGTTATTACCGTCGTTTCATTCTAAACTTCTCTCAGCTAGCTCGACCGTTGACGCAGCTTACCCACAAGGGTATGGATTTCGAGTGGTCCTCCGAGTGTGAGGAGAATTTCTGTGAGCTTCGATGGCGGTTGACTTCTGCGCCGGTGTTGGCATTACCGTCAGGATCTGAAGGGTATGTGGTGTACAAGGATGCCTCTCTTCAGGGGTTAGGTTGAGTCCTGACTCAGAATGGGCATGTGATAGCATACGCTTCTAGATAGTTGAATTTGCACGAGGACAAATATCCAGTTCACGATTTGGAGTTGGTAGGTATTGTGTTCGCTTTGAAGATCTGGCACCATTATCTGTATGGCGAGAAATTTGAGATCTTCACCGACCACAAGAGTCTCAAGTATTTGTTCACTCAGGCTGAGTTGAACATGAGGCAGAGACGTTGGATGGACTTGCTTAAGGACTATGATTGCGAGATTAAGTATCATTCGGGAGCTGCTAATCTCACTGCTGATGCCTTGAGTCGCAAGGTGCGACTTTCCGCACTTCGGACTTGCTCTATGGCTAGTGCGATCAGTGATTGTTGTTCTTCAGGGTATACTTTCAAGCACAAGAAAGGTATGCAGAGTATCCAGATGTTTGCGATATTATCCGAGCCAGCTTTGTATTCACGAATTCGAGATGCTCAGATGTTGGATTCAAAGACCCAGCGTTTGGCTCGTCTAACCAATGAAGGTAGTACGTCTGGATTTCACTATCAGTCAAATGGTTTTCTGTGTTTGACTGGTAGACTTGTGATTCCGCAGGATGAAGAGTTGAGAGAGGAGATCTTGTCTCAGGCACATCGCACCAAGTTAAGTATTCATCCGGGGAGCAACAAGATGTAAAAGGATCTACGTACTCGGTTTTGGTGGAAAGGGATGAAACGCAGCGTGTATCAGTATGTTTCGAGATGTTTGGTATGTCAGCAGATCAAGACAGAGCACCGACGACCTGGAGGCTTGCTTCACAGTCTGCCTATTCCGGAGTGGAAATGGAAGTTTATCACGATGGATTTTGTGATCCATTTGACAATGTCTTCGAGGAATTGTGATACTATCTGGGTTGTGGTGGACCGACTCACCAAGCCAGCGCATTTCATTGCCTATAGCCGAGAGTACACCGTGGATCATAGGGCCCGTTTGTATGTTCAGGAGATCGTTCGACTTCATGGAGTGCCTGTGAGCATTGTCAGCGATCGAGACCCCAGGTTCACTTCTAGGTTTTGGGGGATTGTTCAGCGTGCGATGGGCACTACTCTCAGCTTGAGTACTGCCTATCATCCGGAGACAAATGGACTTTGGTACAGCCTGGCAGGATCATTTGCCATTGATTGAGTTCGCGTACAACAACAGCTATCATACTAGCATTGGGATGGCACCTTTTGAGGTATTGTACGGGCAACATCGTCGTACTCCACTGTTCTGGGAAGAAGTGTAGGAGAGACAGGCTGAGGGACCAAATTTTATCCAGCAGGCAGTAGATGTTGTTGATCAGATCAAGAAACGGATTAAACTGCACAGGATCGTCAGGACAGCTATGCTTGTTGGAAAACGGTGTTCTCAGATCAATCAGAATTGATACCCGGTGCAGCGGAAGTTTTAAAATTTTATATGGAACGATTCCATATCATGGGTATCAAAACTTTACGATTAAATTGTGCGTGTAAAAATATAATAACAATTAAATTTTTACCTTGAATCTCGAAACGAGATTATGGACACCAACAGATTACTCTGCTCTTGTTGTATATCCCAGGAACTGATGGACGAACAATTCTTCAATCAGGTCCACGAACAGAAGTTTAATCCCTCTGATAGATTGCACTAGAAAATCTATCAGAAGTTTCTACGAAGAGAATTAACGAATTTGATCCGTTAAACCAGACTGCAAATTCATAATTCACAGGCTGGATTTTCTGACAGAGAGAGGAGAGGGGCGGCGGCCACTAGAGAGAAAACCCTAGTGTTTTTCGAAAATTATGCCTCTGTTGTGTAATTTCTGTACTGCAATAACTTATTTATAATGTGGGCTGCTAACAGCTTAGGGCCCATTAGTCATAAGTTCAAGCCTGACAAGAAAAGCCCGCATGTTCAGAAATTAATATTAAATTCATCGTGACTCAGATTGATAAACCAATTTCACCAATGTGCACAGAAACCATTTCTTCATCTTTTAAAGTCAAGATAAATTTTCTGAATCCGAATTCAGTGATTTCCAAAAATGCTCATCCCTATGTCATTTTAGGAAATCTTACTCTTCTACTCTGATATAAGAAGTCCCACTTCTTTATTCACTAAATTTAACTCTTTAAATTTAACTATCTCAACGGGGATTAAAAACCCATTACTTGTGTGACCCTCAATGGTGAAAGAGTGGGTGCCCGGTGAGCCAACTTGTGGCTAAGGGCTTTGATGACTCTTTGTATAAACAATCTTTTGTTTAATATAATTTACACTTTTATTAATGGCAATGACTTTAACTTTCTTCATATTGTTATATTGTGATATACTATTGTTGTTTTGATAAAGACCTTGAATATACTATAGTGTATGTAAGATGTGGTAGCACATGGGGATGACTATCATGAAACACATCTTATAGTCACTGTATATTCTAAACTGTTCCTAGTCGATTGAGCCGTCCGATAATAAGGATAAGGATCGCTCGAGTTTGAGACTAGCATTTGCGATGCAGAGTACCACGTTTCATTGGTAAGGAACATAGAGATGTTCAAAGCATGCAAATGGATATTCATACGATGAATGATCGAACTACCCTATCCGGACTTTCCAAGTGGTTATCACTTATCGAGTGGATAAAGTCCGCGGTTTTGGTTGTACACCATTAGTCCTTACTACTTGAAACATCATTGAGACTCTATATGCTAGTACTGTGCTTTGACTCGTTTACCGACTCTATTGGGGTCATCAGGTGTCGGGATTGGGTACAGTTACAACACATATAGGAGTCGATGCTTTGTTGTCAAGGATTCACCACATACTTGCGAGTGTGAATATCCTATGCGATCTGAGGAGATATTAGTGTGACGAATCTCTGGCCAGAGTACATGATGTGTTTTAAGAAATGGTTTCTTAGTAGCACATGTGATGTCACTATTTGATCTTCAAGATGTATTGCATAGTTTTCGAATCTCGAACGACTCTCGATTTACCAATGGTTGTTGATTCGATCGGGATATATGGATGAAGGGACCGTACTGTACGCTAACCAAAATCTATGGGTTCTTGTAGGTACTATCAGTGATACCTAGGGAATCATGGGGCGATGTTGCTAGGCGCTCTTACCATGATTCGATGGGCAAGTCAAAAATTGTTGTTCCGAGTCACAAGGAGTTGTGAGCCCACGGCTAGCTGTATCCCTGAACCATTGAGGGCCACACAGAATAATGGATTTTTAATCCCCGTTGAGATAGTTAAATTTAAAGAGTTAAATTTAATGAACAAAGAAGTGGGACTTCTTATTTAAGAGTAGAGGAGTAAGATTTCCTAAAATGACATAGGGATGGGTATTTTTGGAAATCACTGAATTCGGATTCAGAAAAATTTATCTTGACTTTAAAAGGTGCAGAAATGGTTTCTGTGCACATTGGTGAAATCGGTTTATCAATCAGAGTCACGATGAATTTTATATTAATTTCTGAACATGCGGGCTTTGCTTGTCAGGCTTGAACTTATGACTAATGGGCCCTAAGCTGTTAGCAGCCCACATTATAAATAAGTTATTGCAGTACAAAAATTATACAACAGGGTCACAATTTTCGAAAACCTAGCTGATTTTCTCTGAAGTGGCCGCCCCCCCTCCCCTCTGCTCGGGAAAAATCCAGCCTGTGAATTTTGAATTACAGTCTGGTTTAACGGATCAAATTCGTTAATTCTCTTCGTAGAAACTTCTGATAGATTTTCTATTGCAATCTATCAGAGGGATTAAATCTCTGTTCGTGGACCTGATTGAAGAACAGTTCGTCCATCAGTTCCAGGGAGATACAACAAGAGCAGAGCAATCAGTTGGTGTCCATAATCTCGATTCGAGATTGAAGGTAAAAATTTATAATTGTTATTTAATTTTTACACACACAATTTAATCGTAAAGTTTTGATACCCATTATGGAATCGTTCCATATAAAATTTTTAAACTTCCGCTGCACCGGGTATCAATTCTGATTGATCTGATCGCCGTTCTCCAACAAATGGTTCAGGGATACAGCTAGCCGTGGGCTCACAACTCCTTGTGACTCGGAACAACAATTTCCGACTTGCCCATCGAATCATGGTATGAGCGCCTAGCAATATCGCCCCATGATTCCCTAGGTATCACTGATAGTGCCTGCAATAACCAATAGATTTTGGTTAGCGTACAGTACGGTCCCTTCATCCATATATCCCGATCGAATCAACAACCATTGGTAAATCGAGAGTCGTTCGAGATTCGATAACTATGCAATGCCTCTTGAAGATCAAATAGTGACATCGCATGTGCTACTAAAAAACCATTTCTTAAAACACATCATGTACTCTGGCCAGAGATTCGTCACACTAATATCTCCTCAGATTGCATAGGATATCCACACTAGCAAGTATGTGGTGAATCCTTGACAACAAAGCATCGACTCCTATATGTGTCGTAACTGTACCCAATCCCAACACCTGATGACCCCAATAGAGTCGGTAAACGAGTCAAAGTACAGTACTAGCATATAGAGTCTCAATGATGTTTCAAGTAGTAAGGACTAATGGTGTACAACCAAAACCGCGGACTTTATCCACTCGATAAGTGATAACCACTTGGAAAGTCCGGATAGGGTAGTTCGATCATTCATCGTATGAATATCCATTTGCATGCTTTGAACATATCTATGTTCCATACCATTGAAACGTGGTACTCGGCATCGCAAATGCTAGTATCAATCTCGAGCGATCCTTATCCTTATTAACGGACGGCTCAATCGACTAGGAACTGTTTAGAATATACAGTGACTATAAGATGTGTTTCATGATAGCCATCCCCATGTGCCACCACATCTTACATACAATATAGTATATTCAAGGTCTTCATCTAAACATCTTATAGTATGTCACAACATAATAATATGATAAAAGATAAAGTAAACGCCATTATAAAAGTGTAAATTATATTAAACAAAAGATTGTTTATACATAGAGTCATAAAAGCCCTTAGCCACATGTTGGCTCACCGGGCACCCACTCTTTCAATCTCCCACTTGCCCTAAAGCCAACTAGTCATACTACGCAGTCCCATTGCTTCGCGATGTTTGTCAAATAATGGTCCTGGCAAGGGCTTAGTAAGTGGATCAGCGATATTGTCTGCAAAGGCCACTCTCTCGACAGTGATGTCTCCTCTTTCCACGATCTCCCGGATGATGTGGTATTTCCTCAGTACGTGTTTGGATCTTTGATGAGACCTTGGTATCTTTGCCTGAGCAACGGCACCCGTGTTGTCACAGTACACCGGGACTGGACCAACAACTTCAGGAATGACGCCCAACTCTTGGACGAAATTCCTCATCCAAACGGCCTCTTTAGCAGCAGCTGATGCCGCAATGTTTTCTGCCTCAGTGGTGGAATCCGCTGTGGTGTCCTGCTTGGAACTCTTCCAAGAGACATCACCGCCGTTGAGCATGAACACAAATCCAGAGGTTGACTTCGAGTCATCCACGTCACTTTGGAAGCTAGAGTCGGTATAGCCTTCCAATTTCAGTTCTCTTCCTCCATATACCATGAACATATTCTTAGTCCTTCGTAAGTACTTAAGAATGTCCTTCACGGCTTTCCAATGCATTTGACCGGGATTGGCTTGATATCTGCGCGTGACACTCAGAGAAAATGCTACATCCGGTCTGGTAGATATCATCCCATACATGATACTACCTATGGCTGACGCATATGGTACATGTGTCATTTTCTCTATCTCTTAATCAATCTTGGGACACATGGACTTGGATAGAGAAACTCCATGACACATAGGTAGATGTCCTCTCTTGGACCCATCCATTGAAAACCTTTTCAATATTGTGTCGATGTAGGTTGCTTGAGTGAGTCCTATCATTCTCTTAGATCTATCTCTATAGATCTGTATCCCTAGAATATAGGATGCCTCACCCAAATCCTTCATCGAGAATCTACCTGATAACCATATCTTTGTTGACTGCAACATCCCTACATCATTCCCAATGAGTAAGATGTCATCAACATAAAGTACTAAGAATGTCACAGCATCCTTAACTACTTTCTTGTACACGCACGGTTCCTCCGGGTTCTTGATGAAACCAAAATCCTTTATTGTTTCATCAAATTTCTGGTTCCAACTTCTTGATGCTTTTTTGAGACCATAGATTGATCTCTGAAGCTTGCATACCTTATGCTCGCTTCCCATGGATGTGTATCCCTCAGGCTGCGTCATATAGATCTCTTCCTTAATGTTTCCATTAAGAAATGCAGTCTTCACATCCATTTGCCATATCTCATAGTCATACCAAGCAGCTATGGCAAAAAGGATTCTTATGGACTTGAACATTGCAACTGGTGAAAAGGTTTCATCATAGTCAACTCCTTGTCTTTAAGTATAACCTTTTGCCACCAATCGTGCCTTGTAGGTCAATACCTTACCATCAGGCCCAATCTTTCTCTTGTAGATCCATTTACACCCTATTGGAACAATTCCATCGGGAGGATCTACTAAAGACCAAACTTGATTTGTATGCATCGAATCTATTTCTGACTGCATAGCTTCAAGCCATAAATTTGAATCCGCATCAGAAATTGCTTCCTTGAAGTTTCTTGGATCACATCCAACGTCGGGTTCATTGATCCCCTTCAAGAAGAAGACCATATCGAATAGGAGGTCTAGAAGTCCTCTCGGATCTTCTAGGTATAGGCGTGTCCTTTGAAGATTCTTGAGGTATGGGATCATTATTTTGTATTTCGGGTTCTTCTCGAATTTCTTCGAGTTCCATCATCTCGCCTTTCTTATCCAATAAGAACTCCTTCTCCAAGAAGGTGGCATTCCTTGAAACAAACACTTTTGTTTCAGTAGGATGATAGAAATAATATCCGATTGAATTCTTCGGATACCCTACAAAATAACATAAGGTGGATCGACTATCCAACTTATCTCCCACTGTCTGCTTCACGTAAGCAGGACATCCCCAAATCCTCAAGTACGAATACTTAGGAGCTTTGCCATTCCATAACTCGTATGGTGTTTTGTTCACTGCTTTAGTATGGACGTTGTTCAACAACAACACCGCCGTTTCAAGCGCGTAGCCCCAAAACGAAGGTGGAAGCTCAGTGAAACTCATCATGGATCTAACCATGTCCAACAAAGTTCGATTATGACGCTCCGATACACCATTCAGCTGAGGTGTCATAGGAGGAGTCCACTGAGAGAGAATCCCATTCTCTTTCAGATAGTCCAAAAACTCGGTACTTAAGTATTCTCCACCTCGATCCGATCGAAGTGCTTTAATACTTTTTCCTAGCTTGTTTTCTACTTCAGCCTTGAATTCTTTGAACTTTTCAAATGCTTCAGACTTATATTTTATTAAATATAAATACCCATATCTTGAATAATCATCATTAAAGGTAATGAAGTAGGTGTGGCCAAATTGAGTACTAATTCTAAATGGACCACAAACATCTGTATGGATCAAATCCAACAGATTTTGACTACACTCAGGTTTCCCCTTGAATGGAGATTTAGTCATTTTTCCTTTCAGGCAGGATTCACAAGTAGGTAGAGAGTTAATATCAGACAAATCAAACATGCCCTCTCCCACTAGCTTGTTCATCCTCCTTGAGGAAATATGACCTAGCCTAGCATGCCAAAGGTTTGCCGGGTTTTGACTATCGATTTTCCTTTTGTTTGTTGTTACCGGTTTATCAACATAATTTATTGGAACATCTTTTAATTTTAAGTTATATAGATTGTTTTCAAGTTGTCCATTTCCAATCAAACATTCATTCTTGTAAATATTGCAAATCTCATTCACAAAATTGCAAGAAAAACCATCTCTATCAAGCATAGAAACAGAAATAATGTTTTTAATCAAGTCTGGAACAAATAAAACATCTCTCAAAAGTAACTTAAAATCGTTCTGCAAAATTAAATAAACGTCTCCCACAGCTTTGGCTTCAACTCTAGAACCATTTTCGAGCCTCAGCTGGGTCTCACCCATTCTAAGCTTGCGACTTCTTGTCATCACCTGCAAATCATTGCAAATGTGAGATCCACATCCGGTATCCAATATCCAAGAAGTAGTATTAAGTGAAACATTTATTTCAATATAAAACATACCCTTTACAATTCGCAACTGCTCTAGATATTCCTTGCAGTTACGTTTCCAATGACCGGGTTCCTTGCAGTGATGGCAAATATCCTTGGACTTTTCCATGTTTCAAGCCTTTGTCTTGTTCTTCTTCTCGGGTCCGGTTTTCTTGGATGGGGCAGAACGTTTCTTACCCTTTGTACTTGGCCCCTTCTTAGCAGAAGAAGAGGAGCCCACCATGAGAACCGGTTTATCCTTCTTTAAAGTGGCTTCATAAGTTACAAGCATATTGACCATCTCTTCAAGGGAGGCCTCTATCTTGTTCATATTGAAATTCACCACAAAACCGTCAAACGATGAAGGAAGAGAGAGAAGTAATAAGTCCAAATTGATTTCATGCTCCAATACCAAATCAAGCGTTACCAACTTCTGAATGAGCCAAATCACGCGTACCCCGTGATCACGGACCGAAGTCCCTTCACGCATGCGACACGTCATTAGCTCTTTTACAGTAGCGAACCTTTCAGCTCTCGATTGAGCCCCAAAAAGTTCCTTGAGTTGCACGTGAATGTCAGCAGCATTCACGGTATCCTCAAATCGCCTCTGGAGTTCATCAGACATCGAAGCTTTCATATAGCATTTGGCCTTGATATCATGGTCCCACCATTTATCAAGTTTGGCCAACTCTTCCGGACTTATATCAGCTGGTGCTTCCTTCGGAGGAGATTTTTCTAACACGTAGAGCATCTTCTCCGAGGTCAAGACAATCTTCAACTTACAGAACCATTCCGTATAGTTTGCGCCAGTCAGTTTATTTTGTTCGAGAATAGAGAATAGTGGATTGCGCGAATTCATCTTAATGAAATACTGAAAAGAAACAGACAATAATCAGTGATTGTTTAATTAATTTACTAAGACATAAAATAGGCAAAATTTATTTTATGAATCTCACTCCCACTATTTTAACGATTTCACTACCCTCTAGTGTAAACGAGAAACATTTTTTTTAGTGGGAACATGGAGTCCAATTGATAAACTATAGTCCCGAATAATATCAGCCAACCATAATTTTCAAAAGGTAGAGCCCAATTGCTTCCAAAGAAACCTCCACGTTTTTACCTCATGTCCAATAAGGGTCCAATAATATGACGTTGTTTATTGTGACACGTCAAGATGACCCATCAATATTAAGTTGTGATGGACGGTCGCCATGTGGATCCCCAATAATATGAGCAAATCCCATGGGAGTTCCACCCAACTTACAACATGTGTCGATCCAATGTACAGCTTTTCCGACGAACGGGCCCCCCCAATAATATGAGCCGGACCGTATCCGCGGGTAGCATCTCATACATTGATCGTTGATGAAAGGTAGGAACATTTAAACAATATTTAAATTCCCTTTATTTATCTTGATATCAATTTTAAATCATATTTAAAATGAGGGATTTTAATTTTGAAAATTTGTCTCATCATTTAAAATTTGTATGCTTGCGGGATTCATACAATTTAGTCTAAACATGCATACAACGATAATATCATATATTATATTTTAGGATGATCGATTCCATTACTAATCGACCCGTGGTTGCCAATCACGAGTTTAAGTCCAATCCTAGGTGATATGCAAGTATGCAATGCAATCCTATTACATTGTGCTTCCAATTTACATTTCTTCAGTCTTTATTGTCTGCTGGGCCCACCTCCGTCTTCAAATCTTCATCTCCCACTAAGTATAATGTATTTACAATAAATAACTATGACAAGTAGGGGATACATTTTAAGGGGTGGGAACGGGCCATAAACCAGGCCCACTTTTATTACATATGACAATTCATATTGGGCCATAAACCAGGCCCATTAATAAATCCAACAACAATAAAAACAAAATGTAAATTCCCTAACATACACCTACAAAATTGGTCATGGCAATCGATCATCCTTATCCAATAATATTTAATTCAAAATTAATTTATTGGATAACATGCAATGACAATTAAATTAAAAAGGATAAAATCATATTCCATATATAAAATCTTATTTTACATACAAAATCATATTTTATCTTTTTATCAAATAAAATCATATTTTACATATAAAATCCAATTTTATACATAAAATCATATTTTACTCAATATTTCCATAAGATCATATCTTATCATCAATTGTACCAAAAATAATTAATTTCATAAAATCTGATTTAACGGATAAAATCTATAAATTTTCCAAAAATTCAAATTTATCCAAAAATCAATTTTAAAATTTTCGCACTCGAACAATTCGATCCGACGCCTCGTGGACCAATCAAAAACAATTTTCGATCGGACCAAAAATAGAATTTTAACATATTAAAATTTTAATTAAAAATAAAAAATTAATTTTCACGGGCCGCCCAGGACGATCCCGGGCAGCCCGTCGATGCCCCTTGGGCAGCGACTATCGCTGCCCTGGGCAGCGATCCAATCGCTGCCCGTGTTTTGCCCGTCAAAAATTTAATTTTAAAAATTTGTTTTGTTTCAAAAAACCGAGGCTTAAAAATTTTGTACAATCGATTAATTTAATCGCTTGATCTGAGCAACCTGGCTCTAATACCACTGTTGGAAAACGGTGTTCTCAGATCAATCAGAATTGATACCCGGTGCAGCGGAAGTTTTAAAATTTTATATGGAACGATTCCATATCATGCGTGTAAAAATTAAATAACAATTAAATTTTTACCTTGAATCTCGAAACGAGATTATGGACACCAACAGATAACTCTGCTCTTGTTGTATATCCCAGGAACTGATGGACGAACAATTCTTCAATCAGGTCCACGAACAGAAGTTTAATCCCTCTGATAGATTGCACTAGAAAATCTATCAGAAGTTTCTACGAAGAGAATTAACGAATTTGATCCGTTAAACTAGACTGCAAATTCAAAATTCACAGGCTGGATTTTCTGACAGAGAGAGGAGAGGGGCGGCGGCCACTAGAGAGAAAACCCTAGTGTTTATCGAAAATTATGCCTCTGTTGTGTAATTTCTGTACTGCAATAACTTATTTATAATGTGGGCTGCTAACAGCTTAGGGCCCATTAGTCATAAGTTCAAGCCTGACAAGCAAAGCCCGCATGTTCAGAAATTAATATAAAATTCATCGTGACTCAGATTGATAAACCAATTTCACCAATGTGCACAGAAACCATTTCTGCATCTTTTAAAGTCAAGATAAATTTTCTGAATCCGAATTCAGTGATTTCCAAAAATGCTCATCCCTATGTCATTTTAGGAAATCTTACTCTTCTACTCTGATATAAGAACTCCCACTTCTTTATTCACTAAATTTAACTCTTTAAATTTAACTATCTCAACGGGGGTTAAAAATCCATTACTTGTGTGACCCTCAATGGTTCAGGGATACAGCTAGCTGTGGGCTCACAACTCCTTGTGACTCGGAACAACAATTTCCGACTTGCCCATCGAATCATGGTAAGAGCGCCTAGCAACATCGCCCTATGATTCCCTAGGTATCACTGATAGTGCCTGCAAGAACCAATAGATTTTGGTTAGCGTACAGTACGGTCCCTTCATCCATATATCCCGATCGAATCAACAACCATTGGTAAATCGAGAGTCGTTCGAGATTCGATAACTATGCAATGCATCTTGAAGATCAAATAGTGACATCGCATGTGCTACTAAGAAACCATTTCTTAAAACACATCATGTACTCTGGCCAGAGATTCGTCACACTAATATCTCCTCAGATTGCATAGGATATCCACACTAGCAAGTATGTGGTGAATCCTTGACAACAAAGCATCGACTCCTATATGTGTCGTAACTGTACCCAATCCCGACACCTGATGACCCCAATAGAGTCGGTAAATGAGTCAAAGTACAGTACTAGCATATAGAGTCTCAATGATGTTTCAAGTAGTAAGGACTAATGGTGTACAACCAAAACCGCAGACTTTATCCACTCGATAAGTGATAACCACTTGGAAAGTTCGGATAGGGTAGTTCGATCATTCATCGTATGAATATCCATTTGCATGCTTTGAACATCTCTATGTTCCATACCAATGAAACGTGGTACTCGGCATCGCAAATGCTAGTCTCAATCTCGAGCGATCCTTATCCTTATTAACGGACGGCTCAATCGACTAGGAACTTTTTAGAATATACAGTGACTATAAGATGTGTTTCATGATAGCCATCCCCATGTGCCACCACATCTTACATACACTATAGTATATTCAAGATCTTCATCTAAACATCTTATAGTATGTCACGACATAATAATATGATAAAAGATAAAGTAAACGCCATTATAAAAGTGTAAATTATATTAAACAAAATATTGTTTATACATAGAGTCATAAAAGCCCTTAGCCACAAATTGGCTCACCGGGCACCCACTCTTTCAATGCTAACACTAAGCGTAGGCCTCTGCAGTTTGATGTTGGGAAGAAAGTGTTTCTGAGAGTGTCACCTTTCCGCAGGATTCTCAGATTTGGCCTTAAGGGCAAGTTGTCTCCCAGATTTATCGGTCCGTTTGAGATCTTGCAGAGCATTGGCGATTTGGCTTATCGTCTGACTTTGCCAATGTAGCTGTCCAGTATTCACAACGTGTTCCACGTATCTCTTTTGCGACGGTATGTGGCAGATCCATCTCATATTCTATAGCGGTCTGAGGTTCAGGTGGATAAAGATTTGACCTATGTTGAGAAACCTATTCGTATCCTGGTTCATAAGGATAAGGTTTTTCGGAATAAAGTCATTCCTCTGTTTTTAGTTCAGTGGCAGCGCCGAGGCACTGAAGAAGCCACTTCGGAGCTCGAAAGCAGGATGCGTGCTATAACTTAAATTGTAATTCACCCAAGTGTAGGTTGTCTGCAAGTAATATACTCGTGAGTACGAGATCGATCCACGGAGAGGATGTTGTAAGTTTAATTTTAGCAATGATATATTATAGATGAAAATATTATTATAAAACTTTAAATACACAAATTATAAAATTGTCAAGATTTCAAAGGTTCATTGTTGGTTTATTTAAGATTGCTTAATAAAAATAAATAAAAGAAACTAAAATAAGAATAAACATAAAAGAACAATGAAATATTTAAACAAGTATATCATATAATATAGTTTTCACTATATTAATATCAGATTAAACGATATTTAATACATGGTACCCATAATATATATATAGTTGAATAAATATAAACATAAAAAGAACAATTAAATATTTAAACAAGTATATCATGTAATATAGTTTCCACTATATTAATATCAGATTAAACGATATTTAATACATGGTACCCAGAATATATATATAAATGCATAAATATAAATTGACATAAAAGTAAATGTTAGATCAAATCACAATATTTCATTTAGAACAACCGGCAGAGCCACGCTATCGTCTAAATAAAATATATGACTTTATGTTAGATGCGATAAAGTAAATGTTAGTTGCGGAAAAATAAATGTTATATGCGAGAAAGTAAATGTTAGTTGCGGAAAAGTAAATGTTAGTTGCGATAAAGTAAAAGTTAGATGCGAGAAAGTAAATGTTAGTTCAAATCACAATATATTATTTAGAACAACCGACAGTGTCACGCTATCGTCTAAATAATATATATGACTTTATTATAAATAGATACATATATTTATAGTATATAATTATTTTAGTATTTATGGTATCATATTTGACAACAAATCAAGGTAACCACATTCAAGGTACCAAGCATTTGATGTAAATAGATAACAACAAATCATCCAAAATTATACCTACAAATAAAGATCAATTAGTAAAAATAAAAATTGAAAAGAAAAGAATATACAAAATATAAACAATCTTACTTGACCAACAATGAAACCTTTTAACCTTGACATAAAAAGATTTAGCTTTCCATGAACATGAAACTCAAGAATAAAGATAAAAGAAATTTCATACTTGAACTTGAGAAACTTGCACACTCAAACTTTTATTCTCACACACACAATATTTATTTTACAAATGAGGAATTCTCTACACTCTTGCACACTACAAAGCTTATACAACACATCTATTTATAGGTCAAATGAGAGCAAGAGTCCAAGACTCATTAAATATGGAATAGTAAAGTTGGTGGGTGCTTGTCTCCTTGAATGTCAATACATTGACCCAACTTTAATTGGCATGTTTGATGCCTTAGAATTCCGATTTTGCTTCTGCACAAAACATATAACACGTAGCCCTTTGTCTGTATATGTGTTTCGACAACTCATTCACCCCTTTTGGATAAAATATGAAATACTTATGATATTTTTACTCCAAGATGGTCATAGTAAAAGTAAATCTGTCTCTATTTTGATGTTTGATTATTTTGATAATCTTAATGAAGTTTTTGGAATTTCTTGTCTTCTACAAAGTTGAAAATGCCTCTTTTGTGATTCTACAGATTTTGAGATTACTCCATTATGATCTCTATAACTTGAGTAATTTTATTTTTACCAAACCTGCGCAAACCGTAAAATACAACATTTTAGTAAAACATTTAAATATAAACACATAACACTAAAATAATACAACTTCATAATTTTAATTAAACTTCAATTTTAAAACACACTTTTTAACATATAAATAATTACAAATTTTAAGTTTCATCACACCCCCAAACCGGCTAATTTCTAGTCCCTTAGTAATAAAATATCATAAAATCACAAGTTAGATTTTTATTCCTTAATATATATATATTCAAATATGCAAACTTTGAAATTTTAAAAACACACTTGTGAGGAGATCATATGTTTATTTATAAATCTCATTATCAACCAATATATTAATATGTAATTGGATGGGCTATACATATATAGTTCACACAATATCAAAATATTAAATATATATAATTTTTTTTTACATAAATATTTTCTAAAAACTTTGAGAATAATATAATTAAAAGGATAATAGAAATCATTTTCATAACATGTATATCATCAGGAATATTAATGTAAAAGTCTCAACTCCATATTCTCTCGGGTTAAAGTATTTCATATATAACTGTTTTTCACTCATGGAGTTGGAAGAAAATTATACACTCTTTGAAAATGGCTAGTAAAGCAGACAATCAAATAACCTAATATTGAAAATAAGATAGGATGATTTACAAAGAATAAACCCATATTTTTTTTGTTTTTTTTTTTTTTTTTTGCTTGGCTGCAAAATTGTTTTTACATAATCAAATACCTCCAATAAACTTTGAAAATGTAACATTTTTTTTTCAAAGTTTATTTATTATTTTATTTTTTTATGAGGTAAATCTATTACATTAATAATTATAGCAGGGATATTAATACTCTACATCTTTACAATCAAACTTCAAACAACTTTGCAGCCAATTTTCATTTTTATTTTTTTTTTATTTTTTCAAAATGGGTTTAATCTATTAATCAACCATTTCTTAATAATCAATAAAAGCTTATAAGTTGTTTTCTCAATTCTCACCCCTCACTCACAAAATTTATGTGAGTAAATATTGTACTTTTACAAATTAATTCCCTCAATTATACATGTTATTATTCATTCAATCAATATCACTTTAATTATATACTCGTAAAAGTTTTAGAAAATATGATATTTGAAAACACACAATTATATATTATTTATAACTTATATCCCATCAATTATATATTTTCTATTAAATTGATAAAAAGAAGAATAAATAAACATCTATATAAAAAGACTTCATTTTCTTAGTAGTTTGCAATTTAAATATATACGGAATATTAAAATCTAATCTATTGTGATAAGATGATAAATAAAAACTAATGCGTGTCAGAAGTTTTTGACTCCTTACTCTGCCATTGAAAAAGAAAAATAAATATTATTATAGAAAAATATTTTTTTTAAAATTTTAATTTTTTTTTTTTAAAATAAACCTTCCCCCAAACCTGAATATGACATTTTTTTTAAAGAAAAATAAAGAATACATGATGAAAGAGATATCACCTGGAATTTATTGAAGATGAGGAACAAACACAAACTATTTCGTGACATGTTGAATCAATGATCCAGTTTTCCTTTCTTACTGGTTGGTTGAGACCAATTGATCTTTGTTATAGCCGAATCAGGTTGATGAACAAAAGCTTGGAGATCATCAATTAATTGGTCTTCATTCGAAGCAGAGATGAGCATCCTTCGTGAATTTTCTGAAATAAAATTTTGTTCCACGGCTACATCAAGAAAAGTCAACAAACCATCATAATAGTTATTGATATTCAACAAGCCAACAGGTTTATTATGGATATTAAGTTGTGCCCAAGAAACAACATGAAAAATTTCTTCTAAAGTACCAAAACCACCAGGTAAGGCAATAAAAGCATCATAATTTTCTATCATTTTAGTTATTCTCTCGTACATTGATGAAACTTTCAACTCTTCCCCAACCGTAACACCTGTAATATTTCCTTCAACAAAAACTGTAGGAATAATACCCAAAACCTGACTACCTCCAAGATGAGCTGCTGTTGAAATAGATCCCATTAACCCAATATTGCCTCCTCCGTAAACCAAGTGAATTTTTCTCTCTGCTAACTTTTTTCCAAGATTAATTGCTGCATCAACAAATATTTCATTCTTTCCAGTATTAGAACCACAAAAGACACAAATATTTTTCAATTTTTGTGAAGAAGATCCTGTCATGTTTTTTTTTTTTTCAAAAATATAGAGAGAGTTGAGTGATTTTATAAGGAAAACAAGGAATAAGACAGAAATAGGAATACAGATGTGAAAAAAATGATGAAAATAGTAAAAAAAAAAATAATATATAATAATAACATGCATGCGTATAAACAGTGATGTGATTGTGGCTCACATTGTTCCTTCAATATTTATGAGTCGAGGGTTGGCTTACCATCCAATTTTCTTATAAATTGGCAAATAGGGTCTTTTTTAGTCAGATTCCCAAGACCATTACCATGACGCTGCGCTTGGAATAGTTTCCATAAACGGAAAAGTTGACCTTGAACATCTTCACTAGAATGCGTCTCAAGAGTCAATGAGATATCATCTAATGACTCTTTACTCAGCCCATTCTTAATGAAATCAATTTTATCTTCTCTATTTGTGGAAACATATCCCAAAGATCTGCATTGTCTATTACAAGTCCATCTGGCACAATTATGACAAACATCTAACCTTTTAGCCCTTCTTTTCTTCGCATAGGTACTTTTACCTAGTCCAAACATATTTCGAACAAGTAAAAATTTTGGAACTTCACCACCTAATCGAACCTTGGCTTCAATTATAAGACGAATATCCTCCGGGATTCCTTTTTGCATAAGCATTCTCAATCTTTCACATCTGCCTTCATAAATCATTCTCAGAACTTTTTTAGAAACAGATGGAAAATATTTACCAAGTTTTTTGATAGCTTCATCCATAATATATATTTATATATATATATATTCAATTATTTTGGGAAATTGAAATAAAACCGACTGAAAGTAGTCACGGAGTACCGTTATCCGCCACTTAACCGGGAAGTGAACTCAATTCTGCAAAAATAAAATAAAAATATAAGTAACAATTAAGTTGTATCATATAAAGGCATAAACTCTTCATTAAGAACTTCATTTTCTATAAACGGTTTAATTCTTTGCCCATTAACTTTAAATACATTATTATTTTTAGGATTTTCAACATCAACAGCACCATGAGGATATACAAATTTAACAATAAATGGTCCAGACCATCGCGATCTAAGTTTTCCTGGAAACAAATGCAAGCGAGAATTATAAAGTAAAACTTTTTGTCCGATTTCAAAATATTTTCTCATAATATTTTTATCATGAAATGCTTTTGTTTTATCTTTATAAATCTTTGCATTTTCATATGCATCATTTCTTAATTCTTCTAGTTCATTTAATTGCAATTTTCTTAATTTAGATGCATCATCTAAATTAGTATTAAACGCTTTAATTGCCCAATAAGCTTTATGTTCAATTTCAACAGGTAGATAACAATGCTTTCCAAAAACTAATCTATATGGTGACATCCCCAATGATGTTTTAAATGCAGTTCTATATGCCCATAATGCATCACTTAATCTTAAAGACCAATCTTTTCGATTTCAATTGACTGTTTTTTCCAAAATTTGTTTTATTTCTTTATTTGCAAGTTCAACCTGACCATTCGTTTGAGGGTGATATGGAGTAGAAACTTTATGTGTAATACCATATTTTCTTAACAACGAAGAAAATGATTTATTTATAAAATGACTTCCCCCATCACTTATTATAGCTTTAGGTATTCCAAATCGACTAAAAATATTTTCTTTCAAAACTTTTATCACAACTTTATGATCATTAGTTCTACATGCAATTGCTTCAATCCATTTTGAAACATAATCGACATCCACTAAAATATAAGTGAATCCAAAAGATAATGGAAATGGACCCATAAAATCTATTCTCCAACTTTCAAATATTTCAATAATCATGATTGGATTTAAAGGCATCATGTTTCGTTTTGAAATTGAACCCAGTTTCTGACAATTTTCACAAGATTTGCAAAATTAATGTGTATCTTTGAATAAAGAAGGCCAATAAAATCCACATTGAAAGATTTTTGAAGCTGTTTTCTTTGACGAAAAATGACCTCCACATGCCTCAGAATGACAAAATTTAATGACACTACTTACCTCATTGTCGGGTATGCATCGTCGAAAAATTTGATCAGGACAATACTTAAACAAATAAGGATCATCCCAATAAAATTTTTTGACCTCTTTCAAGAATTTATTTTTATCTTGTGAACTCCAATGTGAAGGCATTTTATTTGTCACAAGAAAATTTACAATATTAGCAAACCAAGGCATAGTAGTAGCATAAAATAGTTGATCATCCGGAAAATTTTCATTTATTGGTATTTCATTTTGAGATGATTCAGAAATTATTCTTGATAAATGATCGGCTACTACATTTTCTTTTCCTTTTTTATCTTTTATTACAAGATCAAATTCTTGTAACAACAAAATCCATTTTATTAATCTCGGCTTAGCATCTTGTTTATTTGATAAATATTTTATGGCAGAATGATCAGTGTAAACAATATTAGTAGAACCAATTAAATAGGATCGAAATTTATCTAATGCAAACACTGCTGAAAGTAATTCTTTTTCAGTTGTTGAATAATTGATTTGAGCACTATTTAAGGTTCTACTTGCATAATAGATCACATAAGGTTTACCTTCTTTTCTTTGTCCTAACACGGCTCCTACAGCATAGTCACTTGCATCACACATTAATTCAAATGGTAAAGACCAATCAGGAGGTTGTAAAATAGGTGATGTAGTTAAAAGATTAATTATCTTTTTAAAAGAAGTTTCACATTCTTCAGTCCATTCAAATTGTGCATCTTTTGTTAAAAGATTTGAAACTGGTTTCAATATTATGCTAAAAATTTTTATAAATCTTCTATAAAATCCTGCATGACCCAAAAGTGATCGAATTTCATTGATCGTGTTTGGTGATGGTAAATTAGCAATAACATCAACCTTAGCTTTATCAACTTCAATTCCTTTTTCAGATATGACATGTCCTAACACAATTCCGGATTTAACCATGTAGTGACATTTTTCCCAATTTAAAACAAGATTTTTTTCTTCACATCTTTTTAAAACTTCTTCCAAATTTTTAAGACAGTTTTCAAATGAGTTTCCAAAAACAGTTATATCATCCATAAAAACTTCCACAAATTCTTCAATCATGTCACTAAAAATACTTAGCATGCATCTTTGAAAAGTAGCCGGGGCATTACATAAACCAAATGGCATTCTTTTAAAAGCAAAAGTTCCGAACGGACAAGTGAAAGTAGTTTTTTCTTGATCTTCTAATGATATTGGTATTTGATAATACCCCGAATACCCATCAAGAAAACAATAATAAGGATTACCTGCCACTTTCTCTAAAATTTGATCTAAAATGGTAACGGAAAGTGATCTTTTCTAGTTGCATAATTTAATTTTCTATAATCAATGCACATACGCCAACTAGATGGAATCCTAGCTTGTAATAATTCTCCCTTTTCATTTTTTATAACAATGATGCCTGATTTTTTTGGTACTACTTGTGTTGGACTTACCCATTTACTATCCGAGATTGGATAAATAATTCCGGCATCTAATAGTTTTAAAACTTCATTTTTAACAACTTTTTTCATGTGTGGATTTAATCTTCTTTGTGGTTGTTGATATGTTTTAGCATTTTCTTCCAAGTGAATTCTATGTGTGCAGATTAAAGGATTTATACCTTTTATATCTTGCAAAGTCCATCCAATTGCATTTTTGTGTTTTTTAAGTAGTGTTATTAAATCTTCTTCTTGTTTTGGTAAGAGGGTAGAAGATATTACAATAGTATATGTTTGATTTTCACCAAGGAAAGCATATTTTAGTTCTATTGGTAAGGGTTTTAATTCAAGTTTTGGATGATCATTTTCTTTTACTTCTTCAAGTTCATTAATTTCTTCAAATAACTTTGATTTAAAAACATTTTTTGAATCAAAACTTTCCACTAAACAAACTTCAGATTGTTGATTTAAGTTTTCTTGGTGTATATTTTCTTCCACGATTGTTTCTATTGCATTATCATCTTCATCTTCATTAATACTTGGTTGTTTACATAAATTGAACACATTAAGTTCTAAAGTCATATTTCCAAAAGACAATTTCATTATTCCATTTCGACAATTAATTAAAGCATTTGAAGTTGCTAGAAATGGACGTCCCAATATTACTGGAATTTCGTTATGTACTTCTATTGGTTGTGTATCCAAGACAATAAAATTCACGGGATATATGAATTTATCAACTTGAACTAATACATCTTCTACAATACCTCTAGGTATTTTGATTGACCTATCGGCTAGTAA
Source organism: Henckelia pumila (assembly GCF_033568475.1). NCBI lineage: Eukaryota > Viridiplantae > Streptophyta > Magnoliopsida > Lamiales > Gesneriaceae > Henckelia > Henckelia pumila. The sequence goes on along the minus strand of NC_133122.1, from coordinate 101,945,078 downwards.
AAGAGTAACAGATGTAGGTTTTAAATCTCCCAACTTAAGCTTTCAATAAACTGAATAAGGAATTAAATTCACACTTGCTCCCAAATCTAACAAAGCTTTTTTAATTTTATTTTTTCCAATAATACATGAAATTGTTGGACAACCGGGATCTTTATATTTCAAGGTAGAATTATTTTGAATAATAGAGCTTACTTGCTCCGTTAAGAATGCTTTCTTCTTTACATGCAATTGTCTTTTCACAGTACATAAATCTTTTAAAAACTTTGCATAAGAAGGCACTTGTTTAATAGCATCTAATAATGGAATATTTATTTTTACTTGTTTAAAAACTTCATAAATATCAGAATCATTTTTTTGTTTTTTATTATTAACTAATGCATGAGGGAAAGGAACATGTTTATTTGACTCACATATTATTTCAGATAATGTATCATCAACTTTCTTAATCTTAGGACTCAAAGTATCATCTTTCTCGAAAGTATCAAGATTTTCATCCTTACTCTTTGAGTTTGACTGATCTTTGTTTTCATCACTATATGGATCATTAACTATTTTACCACTTATAAGAGTAATAACAGATTTTACTTGATCAATTTTTTCTTGATTTTGATTTTTAGGATTGGGTTGTGGTTGAGATGGAAATTTTCCTTTTTCATGAATATTAAGTGCAGATGCAAATTTTGCAAGAGTTTCTTTCAAATCATTCATAGATTGAATGTTTTGAATATTGATAGATTCTTGCTTTTGAATGTATGCATGAATTTCATCTTCAAAATGTTTTCTTGGAGGTGGGATATAAGGAGCATAACCTTGATGACTTTGGTTATTGTGAAAAGGTTGTTGTGAAGGTTGTGCATTATTATCGTTCCTCCAACTAAAATTAGGATGATTTCTCCAACCAGGATTATATGTTTGTGAAAAAGGATCTAATGTTTGTTTTTTAAAATTGTTAACATAATTGGCTTGTTCATGGAGACATTCTTTAAATGAAGGCAAAGTAGGACAATTTTTTGTAAGGTGATCATGTGTGTCACATATATGACAAACAAATTCTTGAAAACTTTTTAATTGATCACTCTTTTTCATTTCTAATGACTCTATTTTTCTTGCTAAAGATGCAAGTTTAGCTTGAACATCTACATCATCTTTAAGATGATAAATACCACTCCCATTTGTTGAATTATTGGTTTTACTTGGTGGTTCAATTGAGCCTATATTATCCCAATTTTGAGCATTTTCTGCTAATGACTCCAAATATTCTATAGCTTCATTTGGGTTTTTATCTTCAAAAGTTCCATTACACATGAATTCTATCATTTGCCTATCTTTAGGTATTAAACCTTCATAAAAGTGAGAAACTATCCTCCATATTTCAAAACCATGATGTGGGCATGTATTAAGTAACTCTTTATATCTATCCCAACATTGATAAAATGTTTCCCCTTGTTTTTGAGAAAAAGTTGTAATTTGTCTTTTAAAAGAGTTTGTTCTATGGGAAGGAAAAAACTTTTTCAGAAATTGTTGTTGCATTTCTTCCCATGATCTTATTGAACTTGATCTCAAATTTTGCAACCATGTTTTAGCTTTATCTTTTAAGGAAAAAGGGAAAAGCTTTAATCGAACAGTATCCATGCTACAATTTTGATCATTATAAGTGTTGCAAACCTCCTCAAATTCTCTTAAATGCAAATATGGATTTTCAGAATCTAAGCCATGAAAATTTGGTAAAAGTTGAATGACTTGTGGCTTAAAATTGAAATAAGATGCATCAGGAGGAAAAACTAAACAAGATGGTGTACTAGTTTTTATTGGATTCATATGGTGCCTAAGTGTTCTTGGTTGTTCATGTTCTTGATGATGATTATTATTATTATTATTATTATTATTATTATTATTATTATTATTATTATTATTATTATTATTATTATTATTATTATTATTATTATTATCATCTTGATTATTAGAATTATCGTCCATGTTTAAAATATTTTCAGTTACTCGAACAAGTCTACCACTTTGTTTACGACTCCAAACAATCATACAATTAAAAACAACATACTATTTACAGAAATAACATAAAATTAAACTTAATTTATACCTCCCCGGCAACGGCGCCAAAAACTTGCTACAACTTAAATTGTAATTCACCCAAGTGTAGGTTGTCTGCAAGTAATATACTCGTGAGTACGAGATCGATCCACGGAGAGGATGTTGTAAGTTTAATTTTAGAAATGATATATTATAGATGAAAATATTATTATAAAACTTTAAATACACAAATTATAAAATTGTCAAGGTTTCAAAGGTTCATTGTTGGTTTATTTAAGATTGCTTAATAAAAATAAATAAAACAAACTAAAATAAGAATAAACATAAAATAACAATGAAATATTTAAACAAGTATATCATATAATATAGTTTCCACTATATTAATATCAGATTAAACGATATTTAATACATGGTACCCATAATATATATATAGATGAATAAATATAAACATAAAAAGAACAATTAAATATTTAAACAAGTATATCATATAATATAGTTCCCACTATATTAATATCAGATTAAACGATATTTAATACATGGTACCCATAATATATATATAAATGCATAAATATAAATTGACATAAAAGTAAATGTTAGATCAAATCACAATATTTCATTTAGAACAACCGGCAGAGCCACGCTATCGTCTAAATAAAATATATGACTTTATGTTAGATGCGATAAAGTAAATGTTAATTGCGGAAAAATAAATGTTATATGCGAGAAAGTAAATGTTAGTTTCGGAAAAGTAAATGTTAGTTGCGATAAAGTAAAAGTTAGATGCGAGAAAGTAAATGTTAGTTCAAATCACAATATATTATTTAGAACAACCGACAGTGTCACGCTATCGTCTAAATAATATATATGATTTTATTATAAATAGATACATATATTTATAGTATATAATTATTGTAGTATTTATTGTATCATATTTGACAACAAATCAAGGTAACCACATTCAAGGTACCAAGCATTTGATGTAAATAGATAACAACAAATCATCCAAAATTATACCTACAAATAAAGATCAATTAGTAAAAATAAAAATAGAAAAGAAAAGAATATACAAAATATAAACAATCTTACTTGACCAACAATGAAACCTTTTCACCTTGACATAAAAAGATTTAGCTTTCCATGAACATGAAACTCAAGAATAAAGATAAAAGAAATTTCATACTTGAACTTGAGAAACTTGCACACTCAAACTTTTATTCTCACACACACAATATTTATTTTACAAATGAGGAATTCTCTACACTCTTGCACACTACAAAGCTTATACAACACATCTATTTATAGGTCAAATGAGAGCAAGAGTCCAAGACTCATTAAATATGGAATAGTAAAGTTGGTGGGTGCTTGTCTCCTTGAATGTCAATACATTGACCCAACTTTAATTGGCATGTTTGATGCCTTAGACTTCCGATTTTGCTTCTGCACAAAACATATAACACGTAGCCCTTTGTCTGTAGATGTGTTTTGACAACTCATTCACCCCTTTTGGATAAAATATGAAATACTTATGATATTTTTACTCCAATCTGGTCATAGTAATAGTAAATCTGTCTCCATTTTGATGTTTGATTATTTTGATCATCTTAATGAAGTTTTTGGAATTTCTTGTCTTCTACAAAGTTGAAGATGCCTTTTTTGTGATTCTACAGGTTTTGAGATTACTCCATTATGACCTATATAGCTTGAGTAATTTTATTTTTACCAAACCTGCGCAAACCGTAAAATACAACATTTTAGTAAAACATTTAAATATAAACACATAACACTAAAATAATACAACTTCATAATTTTAATTAAACTTCAATTTTAAAACACACTTTTTAACATATAAATAATTACAAATTTTAAGTTTCATCAATGCGCACAGAACATACTGAGTTATTTTGATTTCATTTTTGAATTGTATTCAGTTCTAAACTCTGTAAATTTTGCAATCTGAATAAGAGAATGTTTCTGCACCTTGTTTTACATTCGGTACTTAAGATCTGATTTCGAGGACAAAATATCTTAAGTGGGGGAGAATGTAGTAGCCCGTACCCAGTTTTAGTTAGTAATTGCTAATTTAACCGATAAACTTGATTAAGAAGACTTATAATGGATTAACGGAGCTCGGGATTAGACCCAGAATGATCAGAAATGGTCCGGAGGGTCAGGAAGAACGGAAGCAATGTTCTAGGAATGGATGCAACGTTCGTGCCATCAGAAATGCATCACTGCTTACGTACTTGATGTGACATTTGCACCATCGGAAGCAATGATGGTGAACGGACGCAACGTTCGTCAGGCAGAACGGACGCAACAATGGAGGATCGGATGCAACGTTTGTTGTCTATAAATAGGGGTGTCGAGGCTCACATTTGAGCACACCTTTCACCTCTTCTCTCTCGATTCCTTAGCCTTCTAACTCAGATCTAGGGAATTCTAGGCGTCCCATTGGGAATCCGGAAGTGGCATAGTGATCCAGGCGTCGTAGCGGAGCTGTGGCCTAGTTTTGAGGAAATCGACAGCAAAGGGCTAACGACGAAAGAAGGTATAGTTTTTGCTTCCTAAAAATATTTAGGAGTATGCAATAGCCTAGTTAAGGCTTTTAGAGCACTTTAATGATATTAGTATCATTTGGCAGTGTAGTGCGGATTATAGGCGTAGACCTAGAGCTGGTAGAGCACGCCTAGTATTTGAGGTACGAAAGTACTGTTCGAGATATCCTGACTGAGTATGCATGTATTATGTGACTGCATGATTTATATGCCATGATTTTATGCTGCATACATTTACATCTTGAGCTATCTCTATTGAGATGTATGTTAGTAGGGTTACCCTATCCTGTTAGTGGATGGACTTCCATCGATTTGGGGTCCCGCGTATCCTCTGGTATTTCGGTATGTGAGCCACCTCCACAAGCAACGGCACAGCGTGCTACATACCAGGACCCGGTCTGTCGTTGTTATCTGATCTTTGACCTCGAGTCTGTAGGGAGTTCACTTGCATGCATGTATACTCATACTCTCGTGCTGAGCGTTTTATGCTCACGTCTCATACTCTGTGTTTTTGGATACACTATTCCTTGGGGCAGGTTTGCGATTGGACGAGGCGGGTGGAACCAAGATGGGCTATGCAGGGGTTAGCCAGCTGGAGCTTCGTCTAGGTTTTTATTCTGTTGCTTTGGGTGGATACAACTTTAGATTTGGTTGTATAAACTATTCGGATATTTACAGATTCCTTTTCTTGGGATTGTATAATTGTTTATGATTTCCGCAGTTTAATTTTGATTCACTGTTTGATTAAGTTAATTGCATGCCTAAGTTCTATTTAGTAGGTGATCTCGGTAAAGGTCACTACACGCAAAGTGCAACTATCCGCACTTCAGACTTGTTCGATGTCTAGTGCGATCGGGGATTGTTGTTTTTCAGGGTATACCTTCAAGCACAAGAAAGGTATGCAGAGTATCCAGATGTTTGCAATACTATCTGAGCCATCTTTGTATTCGCGGATTCGGGATGCTCAGATTTCTAATTCGAAGACCCAGCGATTGGCTCGTATAGCCAACGAGGGTAGTACTTCGGGATTTCACCATCAGTCAAATGGTTTTCTGTGTTTGTCTGGTAGGCTTGTGATTCCGAAGGATGAAGAGTTGCAAGAGGAGTTCTTGTCTCAGGCACATCGCACTAATTTGAGTATTCTTCCGGGGAGCAACAAGATGTACAAGGATCTACGTACTCGGTTTTGGTGGAAGGGGATGAAACGCAACGTGTATCAGTATGTTTCGAGATGCTTGGTTTGTCAGCAGGTCAAGGAAGAACACCGATGACCTGGAGATTTGCTTCACAGTCTGCCTATTCCTGAGTGGAAATGGGAGCTTATCACGATGGATTTTGTGACCCATTTGCCGGTATCCTCGAGGAATTGTGATGCTATCTGGGTTGTGGTGGACCGACTCACCAATTCAGCACATTTCATTGCCTATAGCCGAGAGTACTCTGTGGATCGCATGGCTCGACTGTACATTCAGGAGATCGTTTGACTTCATGGAGTGCCTGTGAGCATTGTCAGCGATCGAGACCCCAGGTTTACTTCTAGGTTCTAGGGGAGTGTTCAGCGTGCGATGGGCACTACTATCAGTTTGAGTACGACCTATCATCCGGAGACAGATTGACAGTCAGAGCGCACTATCCGTACTTTGGAGAATATGCTTCGAGCGTGCACTATGGACTTTGGTTCAGCCTGGCAGGATCATTTGCCATTGACTGAGTTCGCGTACAACAACAACTATAATACTAGCATTGGGATGGCTTCTTTTGAGGAGTTTTATGGGCGACGTTGTTGTACTCCACTCTTCTGGGAAGAAGTGGGGGAAAGACAGGCTGAGGGACCGGAGTTAGTCCAGCAGACAGCAGATGTTGTTAATAAGATCAAGAAATGGATTAAGACTGCACAGGATCTTCAGGCCAGCTATGCTAATACCAAGCGTAGGCCTTTGTAGTTTGATGTTGGGGAGAAAGTGTTTCTGAGAGTTTCACCTTTCCGAAGGATTCTTAGATTTGGCCTTAAGGGAAAGTTGTCTCCCAGATTTATCGGTCCGTTTGAGATCTTGGAGAGCATTGGCGATTTGTCTTATCGTCTAGCTTTGCCACCATATCTGTCAATTATTCATGAAGTGTTCCACGTATATCTGTTGCGACGGTATGTGGCGGATCAGTCTCATATTTTGCAGCCGTATGAGGTCCAGGTTGATACTGATTTGACCTACATTGAGAGACCTATTCGTATCCTGGATCATAAGGATAAGGTCTTGCGAAATAAAGTCATTCCTCTGGTATTAGTTTAGTGGCAACGCTGAGGCACTGAGGAGGCTACTTGGGAGCTGGAAAGCAGGATGCGTTCAGAACATCCTGAGTTATTTTGATTTTGTTTTCGAGTTGTATTCATTTATGAACTCTGTAAATTCTGATTGAATAAAAGAATGTTTCTGCGTCTTGTTTTACATTCAGTACTTAAGATCTGATTTCGAGGTCGAAATATCTTAAGTGGGGGAGAATGTAGTAGCCCATACCCAGAATTAGTGAGTAATTGTTAATTAATCCAATTAACATGATTAAGGGAATTTCAATTGGATTAGCGGAGCCCAAAAATGGACCCAAAATGATCAGATATGGTCCGGAGGGTTAGGCAGAACAGATGCAAAGTTCTAGGAACGGATGCAACGTTTGTTCCAGCTAGAATGCGTCACTGCTTACGCACTTGATGTTGAAGTTCGGACGCAACGATGGCAAACAGATGCAACGATGGAGGAACAGACGTTCCGTTCCGTGTCTATAAATAGAGGTGCCGAGATTCATTTCTAGGCACACTATTCACCTCTCTTCTCTCGATTCCTTAGTCTTACAGCTTAGATCTAGGGCATTCTAGGCGTCCCATTGGGAAACCGGAACTGGCATAGCAGTCCAGGCATCGTAGCGGAGCTGTGGCCTAGTTTTGAGGCAAGCGGCAGCAAAGGGCTGACGACGGACGCAGGTATAGCTTTTGCTTCCTAAAAATATTTAGGAGTATGCAATAGCTTAGTTAAGGCTTTTAGAGCCCTATAATGATATTAGTATCATTTGGCAGTGTAGTGCGGATTATAGGCGTAGACCTTGAGCTGGTAGAGCGTGCCTAGTATTTGAGGTACGAAAGTACTGTTCGAGATATCCTGACTGAGTATGCATATATTATGTGACTGCATAATTTATATGACATGATTTTCTGCTTCAAACATATGCATCTTGAGCTATCTATTTTGAAATGTCTGTTAGTAGGGTTCTACCCTATCCTGTTAGTGGATGGACTTCCATCGATTTGTGTGAGACCCCGTTTCTAATCCTCTAATGTCGAATAATTAAACATGATCGAACACAATAAACCGCGAAAAATGAATAAATATATATATTTTTTAAAACACTGCGCGCCCGCGCCGAGCCTTCGCAAAACAACGGCGCGCCCGCGCCAAGAACCGCGCACCCGCGCCCTCGCTTCGCGAATCAATGGCACGCCCGAGCCAAGAACAGCGCGCCCACGCCCTCGCTTCGAGAATCAACGGCGCACCCGTGCCAACAACAGCGCGCCCGCGTCGCCCTCTCGAACTGCTGAACTCTAGGGCATAAAGAAAAGTCTAACAAACTAAACTCAAATACTCAAGCAACCAAGGTTCAAACAACATAAATACATGAGATCTAAGGAGTTGAAACACCAACAAAACGATGTTTAACAGTACAAGTTTGACGGTAGGGATTCGTTCGACTAAACAAAACAGTACAAATCCAAAAGGTACGAACCTAAGATACACGGTGTCTCACTTCTATCATCACACCCCGAGCTAACCCAAACGACTTGGTCCAGCTCTTGATCCTCCTGTTGCCAAGTACACATATAAACAAAGACAACAGCTGGATAAACCAGTTAGAAATATAATTTCTAAGTAAAAGAGACAGGCATGCAATATCAAGTAAACATCTCAGATTAAAATGTAATAATCAGTAACAAATCAAAATGAGAATGAATGAATGCATGACTTCAAAAACTCGGGACTATCAAATCAGATAATCAAAATATCCATCGTTATTTGGTTAGGATCCCGGGGCCAAGTCTTCACAACAACTCACCGAAACACCCATTCGGGGTGGATGTCGTTCAACTCAACCCCTAGACTTCAGAGCAACTATAAGAAGTATTCTGGCAATTGGAAAAACTCGAAATCCAAAGCCACTTCAATATAGCTCCCTAAATCGTCTAATTTCAAAACGAATCGAGAAATTGGCACAATATGGAATGCAAGTGAAAATAGAATAACAATCAAATTCACTCAAGCAAATAAGCATGTAGTATGTGATTTTCGGGAACTCGAGAATAATATGATCTCGAGTATTCATTCCCATTCGTTTCATTGTCGACTTTTACCTTTTCTCGAAACTTCAAGTGATTCCTGTCAACAAGAGATAACTCGATATAATAGTCTATTCGGACAACAAACTCAAAGTCGATACAACAATCAATAATATACCGTCTTCAATTCTTCAATCGATAAACAAGTCTCCAAGTTCGATCAACTCCCGAATCCTCAATCAACTGTCAAAACATCGAATACGGACTCAATATCAACTCGGAATTCAAACTCAATCAAATTCGATATTCAACTAAAACCGAACCAAAACCGATAACTCAAACTCGATTTCGACGGCATAACGGCTATAAACTGACTATGCGGAAATACAAACCATCAAACAACAATCATAATAACTCAATCATCATCACAATCCCTCAAAACAACTCAAATCCAACCTCAATCAAAATCATCATTTTCGAATTTCACCTCTAAAATCATATAAAATCCAAAATTCGTTTTTTTTCCAAACCGACTTCGAATACACGATCTATACTAGCTCAAGAATGACATACTCCAATATTATCAAATTCTGACAACTCAACAAAATCGAAGTTCAAGATATCGTAGCAAAACTTACGTCTAAATGAAGCCCTCGTTGCGGTGATCGTGAATCTCAACTCGAAATGAAAATATAACGGTCGGATCGTGCGAATCAAACGGAAAAAAAGCTTGAGAAGTCGACTTCCATGGCTTCCGGGAGAGAGGAATCGATAGAGAGAGGGTAGGGAGGAAGGAGAGGTATGGGGGAAGACTTGGTCAACCAAGTTGATGATATAAAATATATAAATTCCAACTTTTGCATTTCAGTCCTTTATTTATCCAAAGTTTCAAAGTAACCCCCTGCTAAATATCAAAACGATCCTCAATCACTAAAAATTATGATTATCTTGATTAAACTCAATTATAATAAAATCGGAGCATTACAATTTGGGTCCGGCGTATCCACTAGTATTTCGGTATGTGAGCCACCTCCTAAAGCAACGACAGAGCGTGCTACATACTAGAGCCCGGTCTGTCTTTGTTATCCGATTCTTGACCTCTAGTCAGTAGGTGGTACACTTGCATTCATGTGTACTCATACTCTCGTGCTGAGCATTTTAAGCTCAAGCCTCATACTCCGTGTTTCTGGGAACCCTATTCCATGGGGCAGGCTTGCGATTGGATGAGGTGGGTGGATCCAAGAGGGTCTAGGCAGTGGTTGGCCAGCTGAAGCTTCGCCTAGGGTTTATTCTTTTGTATTGGGTTGATACAGCGTTCGATTTGGTTGTATAATATTTGGGTATTGCAGATTCCTTTCCTTGGGATTGTATTAATGTTTTTGTTTTCGCAGCTTATTCTGGTTCTCTGTTTGATTAAGTTAATTGCATGCCTAAGTTTTGTTTAGTAGGTGATCTCGGTAAGGGTCACTACACCTCTCACCAATCTCTGTCCAGAAAACCGGTGATCTACACGGTCTCACATAGAGTGCCTCATAAGGCTCCATACCAATGGTGGCCTGATAGCTATTGTTATAAGAAAATTTCACCAATGGTAACCTTGACTCCCAACTATTTTGGAACTCAATAACACAGGCTCTCAGAAGATCCTCTAGAATCTGAATCACCCTTTCGAACTGTCCATCCGTCTGTGGGTGAAAGGCAGTGCTAAACAAAAGCTTCGTCCCCAAAGCTGAGTTAAGACTCTTCCAAAAAGACGAAGTATACCGCGGGTCTCTATCAGACACTATGGAAACACGGATACCATTTAGCCTGACTATCTCCCGGATATACAACTCCGCATACCGAGTCATAGAGAAATTTGTCCTTACTGGCAAAAAGTGCACAGACTTAGTGAGACGATCGACAATAACCCAAATAAAATTTGAACCACTCACTGTCCTTGGCAAGCCAACAACGAAATCCATGGTGATATTCTCCCATTTTCACTCGGGAATAAAGAGTGGCCTAAGAAACCCTGAAGGTCTCTGATGTTCTTCTTTGACTTGCTGGCATGTCAGACACTCTGACACAAATCGGGCGATATCACACGTCATGCCCGGCCACCAATAAAAATGCTGAAGGTCCCAATACATCTTCGTACTGCCTAGGTGGATAGAGTACGATGATGTATGTGCCTCTGCCATGATGGTAACTCGTATAGAGTGACCTGCGGGCACCCATAGTCGATCTTTGAACCTCACAATCCTGTCTACTACTGAATACAAATCACTGCCTCTCTCACCAGCTCTCTGTCTCCATTTACTCAACTGCTCATCAACTGCTTGAGCAACTCTGATACGGTCAAAAAATGTAGTTTGCACTGTCAGGGCTGACAATCTAGGAGCTCTACCCTCGACATAGAACTCTAGTCCAAAACTCTGAATCTCATCCTCCAACGATCTAGACACCGTCAAAGAGGCAATCGCTGCTGTCTTTCTGCTCAATGCATCTGCGACGACATTAGCCTTACCCGGATGGTAACTAATGTCGCAGTCATAGTCTTTCACCAAATCTAACCATCTTTGCTGCCTCATGTTCAGTTCCTTCTGGGTGAAGAAGTATTTGAGGCTTTTATGGTCGGTAAATATCTTACACTTCTCTTCATAGAGATAGTGCCTCCAAATCTTGAGAGCAAAAAACACTGCTGCTAACTCCAAATCATGAGTATGGTAGTTCTTCTCATGCTCCTTCAACTTCCTAGAAGCATAAGCAGTAACCCTATCTTGCTGCATAAGCACTGCCCCAAGTCCCAACTTGGAAGAATCAGTGTAAACCACAAAATCTCCCTCTCCTGATGGCATGGCTAACACTGGTGCTGTCGTAAGAGCTTCCTTCAACACATCAAAGCTCTTTTGACACTCCGGCCTCCAAATAAACTTAGCATTCTTCTTGGTCAATGTTGTCAAGGGCACAACAATTGATGAAAAGCCCTTGATAAAATTCCTATAGTAACCGGCCAAACCAAGAAAACTACGAATCTCCGATGTGTTTCTAGGTACAGACCATTCCTTCACTGCTTGAACCTTTGAAGGATCCACTTCCACTCCACTCTCGGAAATAATATGGCCCAAGCATGCTACTCTATCCAACCAAAACTGACATTTATCAAACTTGGAAAACAACTTTCTCTCTCTTAGTACCTCAAGAACTGTCTTCAAATGTTGCGAATGTTCTTCTCTATCCACCGAGTAAATGAGGATGTCATCAATGAAAACAATGACAAATTGGTCCAAGTACGGTTGGAACACGTAGTTCATAAGATCCATGAAGACCGCGGGCGCGTTCGTCATTCTGAACGGCATCACAATGAACTCGTAGTGGTAAAGAGTCCTAAAAGCTGTCTTGAACACATCTGATTCCTTCACCTTCAACTGATGATAACCGGAACGAAGATCAATCTTCGAAAATACAGAGGCTCCTTGCAACTAATCAAAGAGATCCTCAATTCTTGGAAGTGGGTACTTATTCTTTACCGTGACTCCATTCAGCCCTCAGTAATCAATGCACAACCTTAGGCTTTCGTCCTTCTTTTGCACAAAGAGGACTGGTGCACCCCACGGAGAGAAACTAGGGCGTATGAATCCCTTATAAAGCAACTCTTGAATCTGCTCTTTTAGTTCTTTCATTTTCATAGGAGCCAATATATATGGTGTCTTAGAGATTGGCACAGTATCTAGTACCAAGTCGATAGAGAACTCGACTTCTCTATCAGGCAGAATACCTACAACATCGTCTGGAAACACATCCTCAAAATCTCTGACAACGTCCACATATGAAATATCTGGATGTGCTGGAAACACTATCTGTAGTGACCCTACCCGGATCCACTACCTAATCAGAGTTAAGAGCATAATTAAACATGCATTAAATAAATCGTTGCGGAAGACTTAAATAAAAACAGACCGACATAATACAACCGGTTAAATAAATTTGATTTATACAACTAAATCGAATAAATAGCCTAAAGGAAAAACCTACAGCTAATCCTGCTGTCTTTACTGGTCACTGACTACTCCAAGCTCCTGGTGCTCAATCCTGCACCTACACCTGCCCCGTCGAATGGGGTGTCCAAATACAAAGAAAAGACTGGACCTGAGCTCTAAGCTCAATACGAAAGCACTGGGTAAAAACATACAAATATGATGCATGCAAATGATAGGGCATTCATATCTGGGGTAACTGTATATAATGCTCAGTAATGGCACCTAGGACATGAGTGGTACAACCCGGGGAGCAAACCCTGTCGACACTGCTCATTCCTACAGGACGTGGACTGTGTCCCCAGATGCTAATCACCCATGACCCGTCAGTCACTGGGCACTAGACATTACCCGTCCAGACAGGGCTGAGCGGCCCTACGTGGCTCATGTCACAAGATGGATAGGCACAATATGATATGCACATGCTGCATAATAAATGACATACAAAATGCAACATATAAGCATGCAAAACCTGCTGGCTATCTCAGTCTGTACTTGCGTACCTTACTACAGGCAGTTCCTAGAAGTCCCGCTCTAGGTTTCAAGCCTATATCAACTCTACAATGCAAATACCCATGCATCAACAATTAAGCTCTAAAAGCCTTAACTAAGCTATTGCATACTCCTAAATAATTTTAGGAGACCATAGCTATACCTGCGTCCGTCGTCAGCCCGCTGATGACAATTTCCTCAAAACTAGGCCACAGCTCCGCCTCGACGCCTGGATCGCTATGCCACTTCCGGATTCCCAATAGGATGCCTAAAACTCCCTAGATATGAGTTAGAAGGCCTAGGAATTGAGAGAGGAGAAGGAGAGGTGCAAGTTGAAAATGAAATTTCGGACCTCTATTTATAGGCGAAGTTTGGGCCATCCGAACTCGACTTCGGATCCTCCGAACTGGTTCGGATCCCCCGTTCCTGACTTCGGAGCCTCTGTTCCTGACTTCGGGTCCTCCGAAGTCTCATCAATGATGTCATCCATGATGCATTATCTTCGGAGCCTCCGATCCGAGTTCGGATCCTCCGATCTTTGGTTCGGATCCTCCGATCCAGTTCGGATCCTCCTAACCCGATTCGGAGCCTCCAAACCATCCGAACCCTCGGAACCTTCCCGACCATTTTCGAGTGTCCAGAATCCATTTCTAGACTCCGTTAACCTATTTGGAATTTCCTTAATCATGTTTTACTTAATCTAAACATGATTACACAATTAATATACTCATTAATCGCTAATTCTGGATGCGGGTCACTACATTCTCCCCCCCCCCCCCTTAAAAGATTTCGTCCTCGAAATCTAAGGTAATACATCGAGAACGTAAGATAGACCACTACTTGAGTGTCTGGTCAAAATAGCTTCCGACACACTCAGACTCTCGTCGAATTCCCTATAAGCTCCATTAATGCTTAACCGCATTAATATTCTTTCACTGAAGATTACTGCGTTACTGGTCGACAGACGAACTCCTCTAGCACTTGCATATCACAACATTGATACGTCTTCCAAACTGACCCCGATCTCTCTGGTCACGAAAGATACCAACACCCACTTGATCGAGATTATCGTCTCAAAGGAAAATCTTATACCAACGAAGACCAAGTCATAACCTGACTGGTTTTACTGCATTCATCGAATCACTAATCAAAACTAACCACCTAATGGTTCCAAAAATTCTCGGTGCTCAACACCTCTAGTCAGGAAAACACTAATCCCAACATTGTGCTGGCACATTCTAACATGAATCTCGCTTTAAGATAACCCAGTGGACTCAAGTCTATACTCCAACATAACTGCTCACAATGTTCCCTAGACTGGTTATCCTCCCCACTCTCCCTGAAGCACAACTGGCTTCCCAAGAAATACTGGGAACTTAAACCATCATGTCTAGTACATTTTGCTGTCCATGTTTCTTAGCATAACCTCAACACTGTGCCTTCATGATAACTATCATCACTTGCAATTTATGACGCTACGTCATCTCCTAGCCATTGGCCTGCGAAGTCATGCATACATTGCAATAAAAGTCATTACACCTCTGATGATCTACATCATCTCGATCATAGGTTATTCACTTCATGAATTTCCATCGATAGACATCCTCCTGATAGTTATACATACTCGCAATCACTGTACGCTCATCAAGACTAAGGCAAGCTCCCACCAATATGCTCGACTGGTACATTCCACAGTGCACAGACATATGGAAACGCTTCCTATTCCGTATCGAAACTCGACAGCCATTGCACCTGGTATAACTCAACTCAGAGTCTCTGATAATACCATCAGCTCATACCAACCTCACAAGGTCGAATCATAAAGATCCTGGAAAAAAATCACAACGGATTCTCAATAGTCAAATCGCTCCCTTTGCCGAACGCATCAGTCTCAGCACTGAACGATCTAATTCGTCAATTCCCTAGTCAATCCTAGGAAATACTTGTGCTCGAAGTAACTTGCCACACAATGCATCTCTGATTGTCGTTCATTGCTACCACGCAATATCTTTGACAAATATTCCGCACGGATGTGACTCACGGCTTGAAAGAAATAACTTGATCCGTCACGATCTTGCGAAATCTTCTATCCCAAAGGCAAACCTCGTTGGCTACTAAGTCGATCCTTGACTATCTCTGTCATTTCAGAGACATCGTTCATCACACGCTAGAAGACTAGTGACACATCCTGCTAGATCTCGAGGATCAGATCCTAGCTAATGTCACACAAATCAGACAATTTATGTTTCCTTGCTAATGTCCATTAGCATTTCAAACTATTCGTCGGATCCAACCACAATGGTTCCCATAGATGTCCTCACTTAACCGAAATGTCCGGTCAACAATCTTCACTATTGTTGTTCAATGGAAAACTCTCACATGAAACATCAACATGATCCTTTCTTGACCTATTGCTATCACTAAGAAATTGATTGGATCAATATCAGCTTCCTTCTTAACAAGAATGCACCATACCGGAAACTACCAACTCCTTTGCTTGTCTCCACTGTCAAGTTAGCACCTAACTTGATCATACAAGTCCACTTGCAATCGTTCCCGATTACAGCAATCCCAGAAGACTAATCTCTGGCGATCATTGAGACTAAATAACTCAAATCTCCGATTTCTCTGAGATGGTATTCAGTACTCATCCCATAAGCATTACTCGACAAAATACTATCCCAAATATTTCTTAATTGCTACATCCCGATCAACCCTGATTGGCTCAACCATTCGAATTCGTCGATCTACCTAAGCTCGCACTTATCTGGTCAGATGACCACTGATCATTCCCCCTGCATGGCTCGGTCAATAACTATGACTCAGCTGCCACAAAGAACCATTTCCAAACGGTGTTAGATCACAGTACATAAGTAGTTTACTTGGCACAAGTCTTGCGCCTTTCAAGCACTACAAACCGCTGCTTCGTATTCTGAACTTAATCATCCTAATTCTAACAAAGTTACCCAATAACCACTAGTAGTCAGTAGCACAGATCCCGTGCCACTTTAGCACTACTAATCGTTGTCTTGTTCACCCAAGGCAAACATCAAGATAAACTAAGCCCATTTCCATCCCATAGAAAATCCTACGCTCAACCTCTAAAAATATCAGGCAGTACTTAGTGCAATCACCGAACTCACTATCCTTGCCTCGTTCATTCAGAATGAACACCACGGCTCGTCAAGTCCAAGAAGAATAACTGAAGAATCCCAAAAATTTTCACAATCTTCGAACACTCTCCTGATCATATCCCTTGTTAAGATTGTGCAACAGTTCAAGACTAAATAAGTGCCATGCTTCCCTCACATCTTAAATAGTCGTATACAATCCTCAACATCTGATATAATGCCTCGCAGATAAAGTCATTCATCATGGAGTAGTCCTCGTATTCGAGTCTAAGTCTTGTAACAACATCCCATCCAATATCTTGGATAATTCCTGTCACAAGGAAATTCTAACCACAACTCTGATGACAACCCCTAGTAATCGCTGGTAGAAATCCATCCACCTACTAGATCCACACGTCTAGCAATAACCCAAAAGTTAATACCTATCTGCTCAGAGTACACGCTTGTCAAGAAAATCCCTCCATGACTGGTTCCTACAGCAGAATATTCAAACTATATTTCTGGCACACCAGATGATATCAAACCATCGATATCAAACCTGATATCTAATCCAAGGTCATACCCTGTCGTGACTGCTACCAAATCCCTAGACTGAAAAGCCTTCCCACCGCCAATCCTGAAGCACCAAGGCTCCCAGATAACCTCTGAAGTACAAGGACTCCCAGAGTAACACTGGCATAGGGTCGCGCCCCATCACGTCTGGTCATGGTCATAGTCAACAACTCTCGGCATATATTGGTCCTGGTATCCCTGATGAAAACCCATCATCACAAGCCTCAACCTAACAAAGGTCAGATAGCATACTGTTTCAAAAAACAACCTAGAACAAAGCCCAAATGTTCTAAATCGAACAATACCCTTAATGCCTCTAGATGAGTCCACTCATCACTGGCACTAACATAGTCCACTGACTAACTAGGTCAATCCTAGGAAAACGCCTAGACTAACCACAAGTCAAACAGTCACAGTTGGCTCACTCAAATCCCATGAGTTACAGCAGTTGAATACTAATCAAATAAAACAATGTCAATCCTAGCAAAATCACTCGCAATCATTCACGAATTGCTGGATAAATAAAACATGTATCACTTATTTCATGTTATGTACAATTTCTCTTTATTACAATCTCATGTAATACATACAGTATTCAGAATACAATGAAATGTACAACCAAACTTGAAATAATACAACCAAAGTATGATGATTTATTACAACTGAAATACTGTTTACAACTACATCAATACAGTATTTAAATCATCGTACTAGTCTTTGTTCCTTGAGCAAGAAGCTTCTAATCGACACACGCATCGATACAAGCATACTCCCGACCAAGTCTCTCTACATGTCCTCCTACGAAGAACTCTGGAGAAATGGATCGTGATAGCTAACCAGCTATGCCCCGCGTCAGTGCATGTCAGTCGACCCATTCTTCTCACGATCTACCATCAGCGTTCTTCTTGTATTCATATCATGCTTTTGAACATGAAGTTTCCCTTGTGCCTACCGAAAGTATCGATATCAGCATACCGGCAAAACCATGTACTTCATGAGGTTAAAGACCTCACTCTCGAAACCTGTCATGCTTTAGGCACTCAAGGCATTCTCTGGTTAAGGTCTATCTGACAATCTCTCCAACTACTAGTGGAGAATCTTCAGAGTAGTGCCATCATGGTATGGACAATACAGATGCAAGCATCAAGTGCGTCCCATCCAATGCTCTGCCACTGCCTCTGGCATCCGGTACTCGATCCAAGACTAGGATCCACCTGAGTAGAAGTCTTGAAAACTCGGATACGATCCATCACTCTTGTCCGCACTTGCTGGAATCCCATAAGCCAAATCTTTAGAAATCCTGCCGATGATGATAATCTATGGGCAAACTAATCGCCGCATCATCACCTCTTCCAAGGTCTCATCCATCCTATAAGGATAACCCAAAGTCTCATTACTATATCCCAAGTCTCTTGCATGTATATGCTCTGATACCAATAAATGTAGTGACCCTACCCGGATCCACTACCTAATCAGAGTTAAGAGCATAATTAAACATGCATTAAATAAATTGCTGCGGAAGACTTAAATAAAAACAGACCGGCAGAATACAACCGGTTAAATAAATTCGATTTATACAACCAAATCGAATAAATAGCCTAAAGGCAAAACCTACAGCTAATCCTGCTGTCTTCACTGACCACTGACTACTCCAAGCTCCTGGTGCTCAATCCTGCACCTACACCTGCCCCGTCGAATGGGGTGTCCAAATACACAGAAAAGACTGGACGTGAGCTCTAAGCTCAATAAAAAAGCACTGGGTAAAAACATACAAATATGATGCATGCAAATGATAGGGTATCCATATCTGGGGTAACTGTATATAATGCTCAGTAATGGTGCCTAGGACATGAGTGGTACAACCCGGGGAGAAAACTCTGTCGACACTGCTCATTCCTACAAGACGTGGACTGTGTCCCCAGATGCTAATCACCCATGACCCGTCAGTCACTGGGCACTAGACATCACCCGTCCAGACAGGGCTGAGCGGCCCTACGTGGCTCATCTCACAAGATGGATAGGCACAATATGATATGCACATGCTGCATAATAAATGACATACAAAATGCAACATATAAGGATGCAAAACCCGCTGGCTATCTCAGTCTGTACTTGCGTACCTTACTACAGGCAGTTCCTAGAAGTCCCGCTCTAGGTTCCAAGCCTATATCAACTCTACAATGCAAATACCCATGCATCAATAATTAAGCTCTAAAAGCCTTAACTAAGCTATTGCATACTCCTAAATAATTTCAGGAGACCATAGCAATACCTACGTCCGTCGTCAGCCCGCTAATGAAAATTGCCTCAAAACTAGGCCACAGCTCCGCCTCGACGCCTGGATCGCTATGCCACTTCCGGATTCCCAATAGGATGCCTAGAACTCCCTAGATCTGAGTTAGAAAGCCTAGGAATTGAGAGAGGAGAAGGAGAGGTGCGAGTTGAAAATGAAATTTCGGACCTTTATTTATAGGCGAAGTTCGGGCCGTCTGAACTCGACTTCGGATCCTCCGAACTGGTTCGGATCCCCCGTTCTTGACTTCGGAGCCTCCGTTCCTGTTCGGAGCCTCCGATCCTGACTTCGGGTCCTCCGAAGTCCCATCAATGATATCATCCATGACGCATTATTTTCGGAGCCTCCGATCCGAGTTCGGATCCTCTGAACCCGTTTGGATCCTCCGATCTTTGGTTCGGATCCTCCGATCCAGTTTGGATCCTCCTAACCCGGTTCGGAGCCTCCGAACCATCCGAACCCTCGGAACCTTCCCGACCATTTTCGAGTGTCCTGAATCCATTTCTGGACTCCGTTAACCTATTTGGAATTTCCTTAATCATGTTTTACTTAATCTAAATATGATTGCACGATTAATATACTCATTAATCGCTAATTCTGGATACGGGTCACTACAATATCAAAGATATACTGGCTAGGAATTCCTCACATCCATCATGAACCAATTTCTTAGCTTGTGTGAAAGATATAATTTGAGTCCTCCTCAAACTCCTAGTAGTCTCAAACCAAAATGTTTCTTCTCCCTCCGGTTTGACCACCACTGATCGCTGCTGAAAGTCAGTCATCACAACATTCTTCGTCATCCAGTCCATCCCAAATATCATGTCAAACTCAGGCATGGGCAACACTATCAGGTCTGCAGTCACTGATTGCCCTTGCAACAAGATCTCAAGATTCTTCACTATCTTCCTCGTGGACAGCTCTTTCCCTGATGGGATGGTCACTGTGAATCCACCAAACAGATCTTCACACTCAATACCCCACTTAAATGTAAAAGCCTCCGAAATAAAAGAATGTGTAGCACCCGAGTCTAACAAGGCTCTAGTGGCCACACCGGCTACTAAAATTCTACCTGCATTAAAGGTGATTACAACCACGAAAATATTGAAAGCAATTTAAGAAAAGTCCAACTTAGGTTCATTCTAAGTCATCGAATTCCCAAATTCAGAATTAATCATGCTAACACACAACAACCAACACGAAGCATGCAACATAATACAAATCCTCATTCCAAATAAGAAAAGCTCATAATCAAAAATTACTTCAATGAATCAATTAAATCACCCTTAATTAAATGCTCTAAATATTTCCTGTGATGAGCGTGGCATCAGGATCGGCCTCCTTGGCCTGCATCACAAAGACTCTCCCCTGAGTCGGCACCCTGTGCTATGGACAATCCGGAGCTATGTGTCCTGGCTTCTTGCACCAAAAAACAGACTCCAGTGTCTGCTAAACACTTCCCATGATGGGAACGCATGCAAATCATGCAATGAGGCTTCTCCCCAACCTTGGGAGGAGCGGGTCTCTAGGCATGATGCCCGTGGGGCCTATGGGCCAAATGCCCCTGAGGTCTGAAGGGTCCCTGCTGTCTCTGTGACCCAGTAAATGGCCTCTTGCCCTACTGCTGTTGGTGACCCTGATGAGTGATGGTCCTCTTGCTATGAACCTCGGCACTGAAGTCCTTCAAGGACTGCTCGGATCTCATAGCCTTCTTGATGGCGGCTGCATAATCCACTGGCTCAACCATCATCGCATCCCTACGAATATTAGGCCTCTGACAGGCAACAAAATGCTGCAACTTCTCTGCCTCATCATTCCCTATCAATGGCACGAAGTGGCAGTTCCTCTCAAATTTCCACACAAACTCGGATACAGTCATATCTCCCTGCCGGAGACTCATGAACTCTTTCTTCAACTGCGCCCTCACCTCAGGTGTATAGTATTTCTCATAGAAGAGGGTCTTGAATGCTTCCCAAGTTAGGGTGGTAACATCAACAGTCTTCTCCACACCCTCAAACCACAAAGCGGCGTCGTCCTTGAGAAAGAACGTCATGCAGCGAAATCGGTCCTCATCTCCTAACTCCATATAGTGGAAAATTGCCTAAAGCAAGCGAATCCAGCCCTCTGCTACCAACGGATTCAAAGTTCCAGAAAAGTCCTTGGGATCCATATTTATGAACTGCTCATAGACCGTACTTGGTCTAGCCCTCGGAGCATCAGCATGTATCTCAAAGATGCGGGCTAATCCTGCAAGCACCTGGGACCCGACATCTACTGGTGCAGGGGGCGGAGGATGTGGCGACGGCGGTGGAGTTGCATGAGGATCACGACGAGGTTCCATATGTATGCAAGTTCTAATTCCCACATTCAAATTTCATGCCTTAAGAAAAAAAAGATTTTATCTAAACTTATACATGCTCAAATAATTTAGGAAACTAGTGCTAATAATCTAAACAAATATCCATAAAGAAAACTTAAATTTTACAGACTTTGAGGTGAGATCCCTTGAGTTTTGGAAACCGGCAGTAGGCACAGCCCAAACCAAGACCGTGCTCTGATACCAATTGAGAGAACCCTAATCCTTTAAATATAAATTAATAAATAAAGAACTGCGGCATTCTTAAAAATTTTTTTGTCATGACTCGCTTTAAATTATTATAAGCCCAACTGACAGACTCAGCAATTCAAATCAAAATAAAATAAACACAAGATAAAAATCCAAATACGATAGTCATAGAATGTAGAAAAGGGAAGTTAATCCCACACAACTGTGGAAAAATAAACTATTAAGTTTACATGCCAAATATTCTAAAGAAGGGAAAACACATCCTGCAAATGAATGACAGTGTATGAAATACTACAACTCATAAATAAAAACATCATAGTTTGCGGAACAACTAAAAGCACGATGGTCAAGGGCCTGCACCACCGGTGACCTCGCCCTGGGGATCCTGCCCCTCGATCTCAGTGAAATACTCTTAACCTGAAATCAGTAAGTGTAGTGATACTAAAGGACTCAACAAGAATATGGGGGGGGGGGGGAGGGATAACGAGTACTACATAAATACAAGCATAGGCAGATTAAAAATAACATGTAACAAAATACTTTTGTGCCCTTAACTTAAATAAATAATTTCTGAATGAAATGAGTGAACATGAATTAAACATGTGCATGGCTAAGTCGGACATAAATAACTGAATAAACTGATCTAAACATAGTCATAAGTATTGAACTTAGATCCTTTGATTGTGACTCTGTAATTTCGATCATGATCATGGCTGCAGTGCACTATGCGGCAAGGAAGTCAGGATAACACTCAACTCATCTTGCCCATACTTGATAAGGGAAGTCAGGATTTGTAAGGCCCTAAAAGATTATGTTCTTAATTACGTCATTGATATTAAAATTCCGAATTTGAGAAAATATCAATTGACTAATTTATGAAAATTAGAGATTTAATTTCCGAGTTGGAAATATGTAATTTGAGAATTTACAGATTTTGAGATTTAAATTCCGGGATTCTTAAATTAAAATATGGAAATATGTGAATTGCATATAATTGTTAGAGTTGATAGAATTGAGTTACGGGTTTCCGTTTTGTACCGTTACGCCGCCAGCTTATGAGATTGAAACTGTTTTGCATCTTGTTGATCGAGCTGAACATAACATGAGTTGTTACTGATATTTTTAGTTTGAATATCATTCATTTCGGATTTTATTTGAATGTTTCGAGCTCGAGAATCTAAACTTCGGATCGAGACTTAAGATTGTGGAAACGAGTTCGAACATATCATAGTTGAAGTTCTTTCACTTGAAGTTTGAATGAGAAACTTGAGCAGATTTGATTACTATTCTTTGATGTAGGTTGTTCAGATTTGAAGCAACTACAATTACTCCACGAAACGAAAGGTATAAGATGACATCAAGAGTCAGGGATTTAGATACTCGAGAATGACGCTTCTTGAGTTATCCCGAACAAATCACATACTTGTTTATTTATTTGTTCTTGAGTTAGAACTTGATGATGTTATTGTCGATCCATCGCAGATAGTGGATCTTTGATTTTAATATGTTATGAGATATGAATTGATTCTACTGCCAATGTTTGATGAACCTTATTTTCGAGTCAGATATGACGACGATAGATGGATATCCATGTCAAGATCGGATACGAATCTTGATGGCAATGATTTGAGAAGAATCAATTCTTGATAGCGGGCTATATAAATATTTTGAGTTGAAGTATGATTTGAAGTCTTAATTGATATATTTCGAATTGATAGATGCATTATATTACTCAATCCTGGAATTGAAATTGTTAGAATTGACATGTTTATAGTTTAACGCATGTATATGTCTATTATACTGGGAATTATATTCTCACCGGAGTTTATCCGGCTGTTGTCTTGTTTTGTATGTGTGCATGACAACAGGTGGGGCAGGAGCTAGTCAGAGACGACGTTGATAGCTCGGGAGAGAGTGTTAGAAAGTGGTGACTCGGGTTGTAGCGGATTTGATGAACTCTAGATCCTTATCAAGTTTGTTAGATTACAAGAACTTGCTTGTAGGTTGAATACCTCATGTTGAATCCTTGTATTATTACAAATCTTTTGAGGTATTGTAGACTATTAATTTGAGGTATGAGCTGCATAATAGTATGATTGATACTTTATATATATATTGGTGCATGTGTTAGACTTGATAAACCAAGAATTACAAAGAGTTAAGGATCAAAGTTTGAGCTACAAGAACAGGGCATGTTTCTGCCCAGGTAGTGCCCGATCTGCTGTTTTATGCAGACCGTGCGCAGTCCCGACTTTAGCCTACTATTTTGAGACAAAAACAGGGGCGCTCGGTCGGTGTTTTTTGACCTACCGAGCGTACCCATGTTTGAAAATATTTTTTTTTGTTCTATTTATCTTTGATCATTTGTTATTAATCATGTTTAGTGATTAATTGCCCCAAGATTTGATTAGCAACCCGAGGCCCCACAGGATTATCCTTACTCGTCCAAACCCATACTTGGTATGGAAAGCCAGGATTTCTCCCAACTCGTCCAAACCCATAAATTCGTAAGGGAAGTCAGAACGTCTCCTAACTCATTCAAACTCATACTTTCTATAGTCACAATCATCTCACTTTGTTCCAAAAAAAATTTTCCTTTCTTACTTGAATATGAACTTAGCATGCATATGTAAATATGAAGTACATGTAAATATTTGATCCATAATCATGCAAATGACTCACACAAGGATGACCTGGATGGTGATTTAGGAGCCAAATCAAAGGAAGGAAAATTTAACCCATAATTTGCACTTGAGACCAATTCGAGCGGTTTACCCGTAATATTTGTAACTTGCTCGATTCTTAATCAAAAGGGATTACGCTTGAAACCATGACTCCATGACACTTAGAACTAAGTAGGAAAATCATCCACTTAATTTTATTCCTATGCAATCATTTAAAAAAAAAACAGAATTCTGGACAGCAGCCCTCTTCAAAAATATTATACACCTTATTAAATAAAAAATCTAAAACTTGACCAAATTATAACCGAATTAATTCCCGTTCAAACAGACATATTCCTAATATTCTTAGACTAATTTCAAGTCCTTAGCCCACCCCGAAATTTCACTTTTAGCCCTACCTTAATCACATGTCTCCGGACAGCCCCCAACACTCATAAGAAATCTGCTCAAGTTTCCAAGTCCAAACTCAATCCAAGACTTAGCTATAACCCTCCAATCCCCCAAGCCTCTAATACCATGACCAAGAACAATATTCCACCTCATTTCCAGCCCCTAAAACTCACCTTGAATCACCCTAAACCCGGCTCAATGACAGCACCTAACCATTTTCCCAAAACCGACCCCTACCTCTTGAATTTCGAATGCCTCCTCCAAACCAATACCAAGCACAACTCCAAGCCTTCCTAAAAGCTACCACGTGCACTAAATATCACCCGTGGTAGATCCTCAATAACCATCCAAATAAACACAATTAAAACACAACAGTTTTCGAACCAACATGCCAACAAGATTCTAAAAAAAATTTCGAAACCTCAAAGCATAGAAAATTTCTGGATATCTTCACAGTTAGCATATCTTCACGTATTTGCATTTCAAATTTATACATATGACATAACCCATCCAACAATACGATTAGTCAAGAAAAGCATTAAAATCTCGGTTGCAATATTACAAAAAAACAAAGAAAAAATGACTCGAACAGGGCACATTTATATATGCATATATACTTCAAAAATTTCCAAGAAAATGCAAGCCACACAATGTCTAATCTACAATGGGCAAGGAAGGAACCATATCCTTGCCTAAATAAGAAAATAAATAAGCGAAATGGTTAGATGTTGTTGAGTCCGCTGAAGCTGGGAGATGAGCTTGAAATCAAGCTGGAGGGAGTTGAAAACGAGCTCAAGAATCACGCCCAGCTAGTTATGGAACGATTTCCGGAGAAGAAATGAAAGAGAGAAAAGAAATGGAAGCTTAAATGGAGAAGAGCCGATGGATTCTTGAAGGAGACGAAGCAGGGGAACTTCTTGTTGTATCGTGCGGTGTGTGTGTGTGTGTGTGTGTTTGGATATAAAGTGTTGGAGGCTAGAGTTCAACTTTGAGTCCAAGTGCATAAGTATAGGTATAACTCTAGAAAATGAGAGTGTTGAGAATTTCATGAAAAAGTTCTACACACTTTTAGAAAGTGCTAAACCACAATAGAAATTAGGACTATAAATTAATATGCACTAAATAAAAATACAAGCTTGAAAATCCTAATTTAAAATATTAAATTTGATTTTACTAGTCCGGGAGTTTAAAATGCTAATTTTTGCAAAAGTTAAAAATAATAAATTCTAATAAGCGGGAAAAATGTAATATTTAGGCAATTAACACAGAAAATTAAAATAATTAAAATTATAAATATTAAAGACTGATTTAGGCATGAAACATAAATTAAGAAATTCTAGGTGTCACACGGTATACTTGCATTCATGCATCTATATAATACGGTATACTCATACTCTTGTGCTGAGCGTTTTATGCTCACGTCTTGTACTTTGTGTATCTGGACACCCTATTCCATGGGGCAGGTTTGCGATTGGATGAGGCGGGTGGTTCCAGAAGGGACTAGGCAGTGGATGGCCAGCTGGGATTTTGCCTTGGACCGTATTTTCTGATGTATTTGGGATAATACATTATTCGATATGGTTGTATAATTATTGGGTATTTACAGATTCCTTTCCTTGGGATTGTATAATGTTTTATGCTTCCGCAGTTTATTCTGGTTTACTATTTTAATTAAGTTAATTGCATGCTTAAGACCTGCTTAGTAGGTGATCTCGGTAAGGGTCGCTACAAAGGATGTGCCTTTTTTTCAGATGTTATAGTGCAAGGAGAGTTTTCACGAGTTGCGACACCATCTGACTACAGCTCTAGTGTTGGCTCTACCGTCTGGATCAGGAGGCTTTGTAGTTCACACTGATGCTTCTCTCCAGGGTTTGGGATTTGTGTTATTGCAGAGAAGTCATGTGATTGCCTATGCCTCTAGTTAATTGAAGACTCATGAGAAGAACTATCATGTACACGATTTAGAGCTTGCAACCATTGTCTTTGCTCTTAAGATATGAAGTCATTATTTGAACGGTGAGAGGTTCGAGATTTTTACTGACCATAAGAGTTTTAAATATTTGTTCACTCAGGCTGAGTTGAACATGAGGCAGCGTTGTTTGATGGATCTGTTTAAGGATTATGATTGTGAGATCAAGTACCATCCATGCACTTCTAATCCAGTTGCGGATGCTCTTAGCCGCAAGGTGTATGTGAGTTCCCTTCGTACCAGCTCAGTCGCAAGAGTGGTAAAATAATGTTGTACCTTGGGTTTCACATTTCGACATAAGAAGGAACAACAAGGAGTTTGCGTTTCATCTGTACTTGCCGAACCAGCCTTGTATACTCGTTTACGTGAGTCACAGGCCATTGATTCGAAGACGCAGAAGTTAGCCCAATTGGCTCAGGATGGAAATACTTCTTGTTTTCATTTGCAGAATGATGGTCTATTGTGTCTCTCTGGACCTGTGGTAGTTCCTGAAGATTCCACACTTCGAGAAGAGATTCTGTCATAGGCTCACCATAGTAGATTTTCTGCAAATTTAGGCAGTATAAAAATGTACAAAGATCAACATACGAGGTTCTGGTGGAAAGGGATGAAGCGTAGTGTTTATTAGTTCGTGTCTCGATGCCTTATGTGTCAGCAGGTCAAGGCGGAATTTCGATGACCAGGTGGATTACTTCAGAGTTTAGATATTCCTTAGTGGAAGTGGGAGCATGTCACAATGGATTTTGTCACTAACTTGCCGATGTCTTCCAATAAATGTGATGCTATCTGGGTTGTTGTTGATCGATTGTCGAAGTCCACACATTTCTTGCGTTACAATCGGGACTTTTCTTACGATCGGATGGCACGTATATACGTGCAAGAGATTGTTTGTCTTCATGGAATTTTGTTGAGTATTGTCAGCGATAGAGATCCGAAGTTTACCTCTAGGTTTTGGGGTAGCTTCCAGCGAGAGCTTGGCACTACTCTGAGTCTGAGTACAGCTTATCACCCAGAGTCCAATGGGTAGAGTGAGAGGAATATTTGTACTCTTAAGGACATTCTTCGAGCGACAGTTACGGATTTTGGACCAGCATGGCATGACCATTTGGGGTTGGTGGAGTTTGCTTATAATAACAGTTACCATCGCAGCATTGACATGACACCATTCGAGATTTTGTATGGACGCCTCTATCGTACACCTTTGGTTTGGGACGAAGTTGGCGAACGTCAAGTTGAAGATCCATAGATGATCCAGCAGATGACCGTAAGAGGATTAAGGCAGCCCATGATCGATAGGCTAGCTACGATAACACTCAACGCAGGCCTCTACATTTTTAGGTAGGAGTGAACGTGTTTCTGCGAGTGTCACCTTTCCGGAATGTGATGAGATTTGGACTCAAAGGCAAGTTATTGCCGAGGTTTATTGGTCCATTCGAGATTCTTGAGAAAGTTGGAGAGTTGGCTTGCCGTTTAGATTTGCCACCGTATCTTTCTAGTATCCATAATGTGTTTCAAGTGTCCATGATGAGGCAGTACATGGCAGATAAGTCGCACATCTTGCAACCTACTGATGTGCAATTGGATCAGGATCTATCCTATGTGGAAAGACCCATCAAGATGAAAGAGTGGGTGCCCGGTGAGCCAACTTGTGGCTAAGGGCTTTGATGACTCTTTGTATAAACAATATTTTGTTTAATATAATTTACACTTTTATTAATGGCAATGACTTTATCTTTCTTCATATTGTTATATTGTGATATACTATTGTTGTTTTGATAAAGACCTTGAATATACTATAGTGTATGTAAGATGTGGTAGTACATGGGGATGTCTATCATGAAACACATCTTATAGTCACTGTATATTCTAAATGGTTCCTAGTCGATTGAGCCGTCCGTTAATAAGGATAAGGATCGCTCGAGATTGAGACTAGCATTTTCGATGCCGAGTACCACGTTTCATTCGTATGGAACATAGAGATGTTCAAAGCATGCAAATGGATATTCATACGATGAATGATCGAACTACCCTATCCGGACTTTCCAAGTGGTTATCACTTATCGAGTAGATAAAGTCCGCAGTTTTGGTTGTACACCATTAGTCCTTACTACTTGAAACATCATTGAGACTCTATATGCTAGTACTGTGCTTTGACTCGTTTACCGACTCTATTGGGGTCATTAGGTGTCGGGATTGGGTACAGTTACGACACATATAGGAGTCGATGCTTTGTTGTCAAGGATTCACCACATACTTGCGAGTGTGGATATCCTATGCAATCTGAGGAGATATTAGTGTGACGAATCTCTGGCCAGAGTACATGATGTGTTTTAAGAAATGGTTTCTTAGTAGCACATGCGATGTCACTATTTGATCTTCAAGATGCATTGCATAGTTATCGGATCTCGAACGACTCTCGATTTACTAATGGTTGTTGATTCGATCGGGATATTTGGATGAAGGGACCGTACTGTACGCTAACCAAAATCTATTGGTTCTTGCAGGCACTATCAGTGATACCTAGGGAATCATGAGGCAATGTTGCTAGGCGCTCTTACCATGATTCGATGGGCAAGTCGGAAATTGTTGTTCCGAGTCACAAAGAGTTGTGAGCCCACGGCTAGCTGTATCCCTGAACCATTGAGGGTCACACAGAGTAATGGATTTTAAATCCCCGTTGAGATATTTAAATTTAAAGAGTTAAATTTAATGAACAAAGAAGTGGGACTTCTTATTTAAGAGTAGAGGAGTAAGATTTCCTAAAATGATATAGGGATGGGCATTTTTGGAAATCACTGAATTCGGATTCAGAAAATTTATCTTGACTCTAAAAGATGCAGAAATGGTTTCTGTGAACATTGGTGAAATTAGTTTATCAATCTGAGTCACGATGAATTTTATATTAATTTCTGAACATGCGGGCTTTGCTTGTCAGGCTTGAACTTATTACTAATGGGCCCTAAGCTGTTAGCAGCCCACATTATAAATAAGTTATTGCAGTACAGAAATTACACAACAGAGGCTCACAATTTTCGAAAAACCCTAGTTGTTTTTATTAAAAAGTGGCCGCCCCCTTCCCTCTCTGCTCGGGAAAATTCAGCCTGTGAATTTTGAATTTTCAGTCTGGTTTAACGGATCAAATTCGTTAATTCTCTTCGTAGAAACTTCTGATAGATTTTCTAGTGCAATCTATCAGAGGGATTAAATCTCTGTTCGTGGACCTGATTGAAGAATTGTTCGTCCATCAGTTCCTGGGATATACAACAAGAGCAGAGCAATCTATTGGTAAAGTTTTGATACCCATTATGGAATCGTTCCATATAAAAATTTTTAAACTTCCGCTGCACCGGGTATCAATTCTGATTGATCTGATCACCGTTCTCCTACAGTGGTATCAGAGCCAGGTTGCTCAGATCAAGCGATTAAATTAATCGATTGTACAAAATTTTTTAAGCCTCGGTTTTTGAAACAAAATAAATTTTTTAAAATAAAATTTTTTTTTCGGGCAAAACACGGGCAGCGATCGTCGCTGCCCTAGGGGCAGCGACGGGCTGCCCGGCCCGAGCCCCTTTGGGGCGCGGGCAGCCCGGGAGCGTCCCGGGCGGCCCGGGAAAAAATTAATTTTTTTTTATTTTAAATTAAAATTTTAATGTGTTAAAATTCTATTTTTGGTCCGATCGAAAATTGTTTTTGATTGGTCCACGAGGCGTCGGATCGAATTGTTCGAGTCCAAAAATTTTAAAATTGATTTTTGGATAAATTTGAATTTTTGGAAAATTTATAGATTTTATCCGTTAAATCAGATTTTATGAAATTAATTATTTTTGGTACAATTGATGATAAGATATGATCTTATGGAAATATTGAGTAAAATATGATTTTATGTATAAAATTTGATTTTATATGTAAAATATGATTTTATTTGATAAAAAGATAAAATATGATTTTGTATGTAAAATAAGATTTTATATATGGAATATGATTTTATCCTTTTAATTTAAAATTGTCATTGCATGTTATCCAATAAATTAATTTTGAATTAAATATTATTGGATAAGGATGATCGATTGCCATGACCAATTTTTTAGGTGTATGTTAGGAATTTACATTTGTTTTTATTGTTGTTGGATTTATTAATGGGCCTGGTTTATGGCCCAATATGAATTATCATATGTAATAAAAGTGGGCCTGGTTTATGGCCCGTTCCCACCCCTTAAAATGTATCCCCTACTTGTCATAGTTATTTATTGTAAATACATTAGACTTAGTGGGAGATGAAGATTTGAAGACGGAGGTGGGCCCAGCAGGCAATAAATACTGAAGAAATATAAATTGGAAGCTCAATGTAATAGGATTGCATTGCATACCTGCATATTACCTAGGATTGGACTAAGACTCGTGATTGGCAACCACGGGTCGATTAGAAATGGAATCGATCATCCTATATAATATATGATATTATCGTTGTATGCATGTTTTAGACTAAATTGTATGAATCCCGCAAGCATACAAATTTTAAAATGATGAGACAAATTTTCAAAATTAAAATCCCTCATTTTAAATATTATTTAAAATTGATATCAAGATAAATAAAGGAAATTTAAATATTGTTTAAATGTTCCTACCTTCCATCAACGATCAATGTATGAGATGCTACCCGCGGATACGGTCTGGCTCATATTATTGAGGGGGCCCGTTCATCGGAAAGCTGTACATTGGATCGACACATTTTGTAAGTTGGGTGGAACTCCCATGGGATCGGCTCATATTATTGGGAGATCCACATGGCGACCGTCCATCACAACTTAATATTGATGGGTCATCTTGACATGTCACAATAAACGGCGTCATATTATTGGGCCCTTATTGGACATGAGGTAAAAAGGTGGAGGTTGCTTTGGAAGAAATTGGGCTCTACCTTTTGAAAATTATGGTTGGCTGATATTATTCGGGACCATAGTTTGTCAATTGGACTCCATGTTCCCACTAAGGAAAACAGTTTCCCGTTTTCACTAGAGGGTAGTAAAATCGTTAAAATAGTGGGAGTGAGATTCATAAAATAAATTTCGCCTATTTTATGTCTTAGTAAATTAATTAAACAATCACTGATAATTGTCTGTTTCTTTTCAGTATTTCATAAGATGAATTCGCGCAATCCACTATTCTCTATTCTCGAACAAAATAAACTGAGTGGCGCAAACTATACGGAATGGTTCCGTAAGTTGAAGATTGTCTTGACCTCGGAGAAGATGCTCTACGTGTTAGAAAAATCTCCTCCGAAGGAAGCACCAGCTGATATAAGTCCGGAAGAGTTGGCCAAACTTGATAAATGGTGGGACCATGATATCAAGGCCAAATGCTATATGCAAGCCTTGATGTCTGATGAACTCCAGAGGCGATTTGAGGACACCGTGAATGCTGCTGACATTCACGTACAACTCAAGGAACTTTTTGGGGCTCAATCGAGAGCTGAAAGGTTCGCTACTGTAAAAGATCTAATGACGTGTCGCATGCATGAAGGGACTTCGGTCCGTGATCATGGGGTACGAGTGATTTGGCTCATACAGAAGTTGGTAATGCTTGATTTGGTGTTGGAGCATGAACTCAACGTGGACTTATTACTTCTCTCTCTTCCTTCTTCGTTTGACGGATTTGTGGTGAATTTCAATATGAACAAGATAGAGGCCTCCCTTGAAGAGATGGTCAATATGCTTGTAACATATGAAGCCACTTTAAAGAAGGATAAACCGGTTCTCTTGGTGGGCTCCTCTTCCTCTGCTAAGAAGGGGCCAAGTACAAAGGGTAAGAAACGTTCTGCCCCACCCAAGAAAACCGGACCCGAGAAGAAGAACAAGACAAAGGCTTCAAACATGGAAAAGTCCAAGGATGTTTGCCATTACTGCAAGAAACCCGGTCATTGGAAACGTAACTGCAAGGAATATCTAGAGCAGTTGCGAACTGCGAAGGGTATGTTCTATATTGAAATAAATGTTTCACTTAATACTAATTCTTGGGTATTGGATACCGGATGTGGATCTCACATTTGCAATGATTTGCAGGTGATGACAAGAAGTCGCAAGCTTAGAATGGGTAAGACCCAGCTGAGGCTCGGAAATGGTTCTAGAGTTGAAACCAAAGCTGTGGGAGATGTTTATTTAATTTTGCAGAACGATTTTAAGTTACTTTTAAGAGATGTTTTATTTGTTCCAGATTTGATTAAAAACATTATTTCTGTTTCTATGCTTGATAGAGATGGTTATTCTTGCAATTTTGTGAATGGGATTTGCAATATTTACAAGAATGAATGTTTGATTGGAAATGGACAACTTGAAAACGATCTATATTACTTAAAATTAAAAGACGTTCCAATAAATTATGTTGATAAACCGGTAACAACAAACAAAAGGAAAATCGATAGTCAAAACCCGGCAAACCTTTGGCATGTTAGGCTAGGTCATATTTCCTCAAGGAGGATGAACAAGCTAGTGGGAGAGGGCATGTTTGATATGTCTGATATTAACTCTCTACCTACTTGTGAGTCCTGCCTGAAGGAAAAATGACTAAATCTCCTTTTAATGGGAAACCTGAGCGTAGTCAAAATCTGTTGGATTTGATCCATACAGATGTTTGTGGTCCATTTAGAATTGGTACTAAATTTGGCCACACCTACTTCATTACCTTTACTGATGATTATTCAAGGTATGGGTATTTATATTTAATGAAATATAAGTCTGAAGCATTTGAAAAGTTCAAAGAATTCAAGGCTGAAGTAGAAAACAAGCAAGGTAAAAGTATTAAAGCACTTCGATCGGATCGAGGTGGAGAATACTTAAGTACCGAGTTTTTGGACTATCTGAAAGAGAATGGGATTCTCTCTCAGTGGACTCCTCCTATGACACCTCAGCTAAATTGTGTATCGGAGCGTCGTAATCGAACTTTGTTGGACATGATTCGATCCATGATGAGCTTCACTGAGCTTCCACCTTCGTTTTGGGGCTACGCGCTTGAAACGGTGGTGTTGTTGTTGAACAACGTCCACACCAAAGCAGTGGACAAAACACCATACGAGTTATGGAATGGCAAAGCTCCTAAGTATTCGTACTTGAGGATTTGCGGATGTCCTGCTTACGTGAAGTAGACAGTGGGAGATAAGTTGGATAGTCGATCCACCTTATGTTATTTTGTAGGGTATCCGAAGAATTCAATCGGATATTATTTCTATCATCCTGCTGAAACAAAGGTGTTTGTTTTAAGGAATGCCACCTTCTTGGAGAAGGAGTTCTTATTGGATAAGAAAGGCGAGATGATGGAACTCGAAGAAATTCGAGAAGAACCCGAAATACAAAATAATGATCCTACACCTCAGGAACCAATGATGGACACGCCTATACCTAGAAGATCCGAGAGGACTTCTAGACCTCCTATTCGATATGGTCTTCTTCTTGAAGGGGATCAAGATGAACCCGATGTTGGATGTGATCCAAGAAACTTCAAGGAAGCAATTTCTGATGCGGATTCAAATTTATGGCTTGAAGCTATGCAGTCGAAAATAGATTCGATGCATACAAACCAAGTTTGGTCTTTAGTAGATCCTTCCGATGGAATTGTTCCAATAGGGTGTAAATGGATCTACAAGAGAAAGCTTGGGCCTGATGGTAAGGTATTGACCTACAAAGCACGATTGGTGGCGAAAGGTTACACTCGAAGACAAGGAGTTGACTATGATGAAACCTTTTCACCAGTTGCAATGTTCAAGTCCATAAGAATCCTTATTGCCATAGCTGCTTGGTATGACTATGAGATATGGAAAATGGATGTGAAGACTGCATTTCTTAATGGAAACATTAAGGAAGAGATCTATATGACGCAGCCTGAGGGATACACATCCATGGGAAGCGAGCATAAGGTATGCAAGCTTCAGAGATCGATCTATGGTCTCAAACAAGCATCAAGAAGTTGGAACCAAAAATTTGATGAAACAATAAAGGATTTTGGTTTCATCAATAACCCGGAGGAACCGTGCGTGTACAAAAAAGTAGTTAAGGATGCTGTGACATTCTTAGTACTTTATGTTGATGACATCCTACTCATTGGGAATGACGTAGGGATGTTGCAGTCAACAAAGATATGGTTATCAGGTAGATTCTCGATGAAGGATTTGGGTGAGGCATCCTATATTCTAGGGATACAGATCTATAGAGATAGATCTAAGAGAATGACAGGACTCACTCAAGCAACCTACATCGACACCATATTGAAACGATTTTCAATGGATGGGTCCAAGAGAGGACATCTACCTATGTGTCATGGAGTTTCTCTATCCAAGTCTATGTGTCCCAAGGCTGATGAAGAGATAGAGAAAATGACACATGTACCATATGCGTCAGCCATAGGTAGTATCATGTATGGGATGATATCTACCAGACCGGATGTAGAATTTGCTCTGAGTGTCACGAGCAGATATCAAGCTAATCCCGGTCAAATGCATTGGAAAGCCGTGAAGGACATTCTTAAGTACTTACGAAGGACTAAGAATATGTTCATGGTATATGGAGGAAGAGAACTGAAATTGGAAGGCTATACCGACTCTAGCTTCCAAAGTGAAGTGGATGACTCGAAGTCAACCTCTGGATTTGTGTTCATGCTCAATGGCGGTGCTGTCTCTTGGAAGAGTTCCAAGCAGGACACCACAGCGGATTCCACCACTGAGGCAGAATACATTGCAGCATCAGCTGCTGCTAAAGAGGCCGTTTGGATGAGGAATTTCGTCCAAGAGTTGGGCGTTATTCCTGAAGTTGTTGGTCCAGTCCCGGTGTACTGTGACAACACGGGTGTCATTGCTCAGGAAAAGGAACCAAGGTCTCATCAAAGATCCAAACACGTACTGAGGAAATACCACATCATCCGGGAGATCGTGGAAAGAGGAGACATCACTGTCGAGAGAGTGGCCTCTGCAGACAATATCGCTGATCCACTTACTAAGCCCTTGCCAGGACCATTATTTGACAAACATCGCGAAGCAATGGGTCTACGTAGTATGACTAGTTGGCTTTAGGGCAAGTGGGAGATTGAAAGAGTGGGTGCCCGGTGAGCCAACTTGTGGATAAGGGCTTTGATGACTCTTTGTATAAACAATCTTTTGTTTAATATAATTTACACTTTTATTAATGGCAATGACTTTATCTTTCTTCATATTGTTATATTGTGATATACTATTGTTGTTTTGATAAAGACCTTGAATATACTATAGTGTATGTAAGATGTGGTAGTACATGGGGATGTCTATCATGAAACACATCTTATAGTCACTGTATATTCTAAATGGTTCCTAGTCGATTGAGCCGTCCGTTAATAAGGATAAGGATCGCTCAAGATTGAGACTAGCATTTGCGATGCCGAGTACCACGTTTCATTGGTATGGAACATAGAGATGTTCAAAGCATGCAAATGGATATTCATGCGATGAATGATCGAACTACCCTATCCGGACTTTCCAAGTGGTTATCACTTATCGAGTGGATAAAGTCCGCGGTTTTGGTTGTACACCATTAGTCCTTACTACTTGAAACATCATTGAGACTCTATATGCTAGTACTGTGCTTTGACTCGTTTACCGACTCTATTGGGGTCATTAGGTGTCGAGATTGAATACAGTTATGACACATATAGGAGTCGATGCTTTGTTGTCAAGGATTCACCACATACTTGCGAGTGTGGATATCCTATGCAATCTGAGGAGATATTAGTGTGACGAATCTCTGGCCAGAGTACATGATGTGTTTTAAGAAATGGTTTCTTAGTAGCACATGCGATGTCACTATTTGATCTTCAAGATGCATTGCATAGTTATCGGATCTCGAACGACTCTCGATTTACCAATGGTTGTTGATTCGATCGGGATATTTGGATGAAGGGACCGTACTGTACGCTAACCAAAATCTATTGGTTCTTGCAGGCACTATCAGTGATACCTAGGGAATCATGGGGCGATGTTGCTAGGCGCTCTTACCATGATTCGATGGGCAAGTCGGAAATTGTTGTTCCGAGTCACAAGGAGTTGTGAGCCCACGGCTAGCTGTATCCCTGAACTATTGAGGGTCACACAGAGTAATGGATTTTTAATCCCCGTTGAGATAGTTAAATTTAAAGAGTTAAATTTAATGAACAAAGAAGTGGGACTTCTTATTTAAGAGTAGAGGAGTAAGATTTCCTAAAATGACATAGGGATGGGTATTTTTGGAAATCACTGAATTCGGATTCAGAAAATTTATCTTGACTCTAAAAGATGCAGAAATGGTTTCTGTGAACATTGGTGAAATTGGTTTATCAATCTGAGTCACGATGAATTTTATATTAATTTCTGAACATGCGGGCTTTGCTTGTCAGGCTTGAACTTATGACTAATGGGTCCTAAGCTGTTAGCAGCCCACATTATAAATAAGTTATTGCAGTACAAAAATTACACAATAGAGGCTCACAATTTTCGAAAAATCCTAGTTGTTTTTATTAAAAAGTGGCCGCCCCCTTCCCTCTCTGCTCGGGAAAATCCAGCCTGTGAATTTTGAATTTTCAGTCTGGTTTAACGGATCAAATTCGTTAATTCTCTTCGTAGAAACTTCTGATAGATTTTCTAGTGCAATCTATCAGAGGGATTAAATCTCTGTTCATGGACCTGATTGAAGAATTGTTCGTCCATCAGTTCCTGGGATATACAACAAGAGCAGAGCAATCTGTTGGTGTCCATAATCTCGTTTCGAGATTGGAGGTAAAAATTTAATTGTGATTTAATTTTTACACGCACAATTTAATCGTAAAGTTTTGATACCCATTATGAAATCGTTCCATATAAAAATTTTTAAACTTCCGCTGCACCGGGTATCAATTCTGATTGATCTGATCACCGTTCTCCAACACATGATTCTTGACAGTAAAGACAAGGTGCTTCGCAACAAGAGCATACCTCTAGTGAAGGTGCAGAGGCAGAGTAGGGGAACTGAAGAAGCAACTTGGGAGCTAGAGAGCCGGATGTGAGTTGAGCATCCAGAGTTGTTTTGATGTTTTGTACTTTTATTTGTAAGAAATATTTGTACTTTGTAATGTTTAATAAAAAAGAACATTTGTTTGACTTTCCGTGTTTCCTCTAGACTTAAATTTCGAGGACAAAATTTTTTAAGTGGGGGAGAATGTAGTAGCCCGCACCCAATTAATGTGATTAAGAGATTAATTAACAAAAGTAAGCAATTTGAGCCAGGACAGATCGGACGATCCGAAGTGGAGATCGAAGGCTCGATCGGTATCGGACGCTCCTTCGGCAGCATCGGACGGTCCGATCAGGGCTAGGGCTTACATCATTATTTACGTCAGAAATATGAAGTCATTGCTTACGTGCGGATGGGACATCGAACAGCCCGATGTCAGGATCAGACGCTCCGATCGCATTCGGAGTCTCCAAACGGAGTTCGAACGGTCCGAACGTCGTCTAAAAATAGAGGTGCCGAGGTTTATTTTCAAGCGCACCAAATTCCTCTTCTTTCTCAATTCCTTAGCCTTCTAGCTTAAATCTAGGATATTCTAGGAGTCCTATAGGGAATCCGGAAGTAGTGGAGCGAACCAAGCGTCGTATCGGAGCTGTGGCCTAGTTTGAGGCAAGCGACAGAAAAGGTCTGACGACAGACGCAATTATATCTTTGGCTTCCTAAAAATATTTAGGAGTATGAAATATCTTAATTAAGGCTTTTAAAGCTTATTTAGTGATGCATGAGTATTTGCATTGTAGACACCTTAGTGTGGACTTGTAGGCATGGGATGTAGACCAGTGGTGCTAGATATATATGCTTTTATGTTACATGAGTATGTGCTATGTGTTTTACCATGTTTTACGTCTTTAGCACATGCATGTTTTTACACTGGGCTGCATCTGTTATGATGCGAGTCATGACAATTTCCATCGGTGATGAGTTACTCCTTATGGATTCGTGTCTGGGGAGGCTCAGCCCCTGGTTTTTCTATCACTAGGAGCGACCACAACGGTGGATTAGATGCTATAGTGGATAGGGGAATACACGAGTACCCCGCAGAGTCGCTCTCTTAGCACGGTACTGTGTATTCATGGAGCCCTGAGTAGATTGTTTTATCTAGTATTTTAAAGTCATTTGTCTGCTGCATATTTGATTATATATCATTGATTTCATATTGGGCGCTGTCGCTCACGCCCCTGTGTTTGTTATTTTTGGGTACCTTGTGGCGGGGAAGATTAGAGGCTGGAAGGTCCAGGCGATTCGCAGCAGGGTTGAGGTTGTTAGCTGTTGTAGTGAGAGTTTATTGGTAGGGCTTGTTACCCTAATACTTTAGATTTGGTTGTATAAAAGTATTTATACACAATTTTGTCGTCGGTTGTATTCTGCCGGTTGGATTTGTTGTATTTTAAATTATCCTCTCTTTATGCTTTAAGTATTTATTTGCATGCGCTAATTAACTCTGATTAGGTAGTGGATTCGGGTAGGGTCGCTGCACTAAATATAACCAATATACAACCCAATTGAAATAATACAATAACTTAGCTACTCCTACAGCTCTTTCTTGATCTCCACCTAATCCCAAACCTTGGTGAAACACTTGTAACTATCCCATCAAATAAAGTGTCCAGAAAACATAGAAAACACTGGACGTGAGAGCTAAATCTCAATATGCAAGTATGGGTAAACATACTAAATAATGTGAAACGACCCTGATGTCTATTTTAAATTAATTAATAAAGAAAATGAGAATAAAAAAAATTAAAAATTTTGGCATAACCTAATTGTTTATATGAAAACCCGCCTTTCTCATACATAAAACAAAATAAAATAAAAGAAATAAACAACTGACAACATAAGTAAAGTATACCGAGAAAAGAACGAGAACACATGAAAGAGATTCGACATATCAAATATCCAAAAGTTTAAAATTCTAATGTTTACATGCCCAAAAACAATTCTAACAAAACATTATATATACATTTGTCAAATAAGCAAAATAAATGCTTCATAACATAAAAATTTGAGTAAACTATGCGGAATACTTGCATAGGTTGGAGGGAGGTGTCGTGCCTGCATCGCAGTCCACTCGATAGTCCTGCCCCTCAATCTCAATGATAACATATACCTGCACCAAGTAGATGTAGTGAGCCTAGGGGCCCAGTAAGAATATGAGGAAAATAACGAGTAATATATACATACATGCACACGCAATTAAAAATAACTTGTACTAAAAATACTTTTGTTTTGTGCCCTTACTTTAAACAAAATAGACTTCGAAAAATGAGAGAACATGAATATAACATATCCATGGCTAAGTCAAATATAATCAATGTAGCTGCATAATCTGTTCTGAAACATAGTCATATAAATAGTGAACTTAGATCCTTGTATTGTGACTCTGTGTTTTTTATCATGATCATGGTTGCAGTGCACTATGCCGCAAGGAATTCAGGATAACCCCCAACTCATCTTGCCCATACTTGGTAAGGAAAGCCAGGATTTCTCCCAACTCGTCCAAACCCATACTTGGTGAGGGAAATCAAAATTTCTCCCAACTCGTGCAAACCCATAAATTTGATAAGGAATGTCAGAACGTCTCCCAACTCATCCAACCCATAGAGGTAACGTGCTTGTAAAAATTTACTCGATAATCATGCAAGAGACTCAAATATAGTTGACCGGGATGGTGGTTTAAGGAGCAAACCAAGGATAAGAATCTAAACCATAATTTAGTGCTTAAGACATTTCGAGCTGTTCGCCCGTAAAACTTGTAACTTACTCGATTCTTATTCAAAAATAATTCCGCTTGAAACCACGACTCCCACACACTTAGAACTAAATAAAAAATTCATCCTTGGGGGATTATTCCTATCAAAACATTTTATAAAAAATTAATTTCCGGACAAAAATCTCATTCAATCCAAAATTCTGCACATATCCAATGAATAGCCTAGAACTCGACCAACACTGAACCGAATTTATTTCTGCTTGAACCGACATATTCCTAACATCCTAGGATAAATCCAGTCCCAAGCCCTTATCCAAATCACGAGTTTAGCCCTGTTTTAAAAATTCCTTTCCAGACAGCCCCATCCATTACAGGATTCTGCTCACACACCTAATCCATTGAAATGCCTAGAACTCAACCAAAACATAACCGAATTAATTTCCACTTTCACTGAAATATTCCTAACATCCTAGGATAACTTCATCCCCAAGACCTTCTCCAAATCAAGAGTTTAGCCCTGTTTTAAACACTCGTTTCTGGGCAGCTCACACATTGACAAAAATTCCGCTCTAGTCCTATTTCTATACTCTTCCAAAACCTTAGCCATTTAACTCCCAAGTTCCAAACCAATAAACTAGGACCATGACCAATACTTAGACACATCTCAAACACCTAAGAATCACCACTCACATGCTTAACTTGACTCAAAAAAAAAAATCAGCCCTTAGCACAAGCCAAAAACCGAGCCCAACTCTTAACCAATTCACGAGCTAACCTCGGCTCATCCTAAGCACTGTCATGTGAGATACATTCTCACACATGGTAGCTACTAACCCACCACCCAAGAAACACAAAAACATACAACAATTTGAACCAAGCAAGGCACCATATATTTTTGAATTTTTTGAAAATTAAGGGCATCAAGTGAAACATTTTCAAACCCCCAACTCAATTCATTTCCATAAATAAAACATCATAATAGACCAAAATAAGCATGAACATGGCTAATATAAACTGAAATTTTCAAAATAAAATTTCCTAAACATTTCCATAAATTCGAAATGCACACAAAAGGACAAATACATGACTTAATAATCTACTCGGGGCCATGAAGGAAACCATATTATTGCCTCTATTTCGAAATACTCAAGAAACCCAAAGAAATGAATATGGAAACAAGCTGGAATCCACGGCCAGCAGCTAGAAAATCCTCCAAAGTGTGAGCTCCGGTCGGCTATGGTGATGGCGGCGGTCGGCGGCGGCCGAAACTCCAAGGGGAAGAAAACCAATCGATTATTGAGGGAAAGGGGAAGAAAACGATGGACTTGAGAGAATGAGAGAGAAAAATGAGAATTTAGTGTGTGTGTGTGTGTGTGTGTGTGTGTGTTCTCTAGGGTTTAATTTGTGTGATAGATGTGTATATGTGTATGTATATGTAGGGGTCAGTAATGATTCTAAAAAGTGCTACTACCTTTAAAAAGTGCTAATCAACTTATAAACTTATGGTATTAATTTAATTGCACCTATAAAATTCACAAGCTAGAAAATCCAAATTTAAAATATTAAATTTGATTTTACTAGTCCGGGTTTAAAAATGCTAATTTTTGCAAAAGTTTTAAAATAAACTCTAGAATGCGGAAAAAGTGATTTTTGACACCCGAAAAATTCTAAAATCAACCCTTCAAATAATTTCCTCAATTCTCACAAAATTTACTCTTGAAATAAAAATTTAGGAATTAACTGCCGAAGTCCACCATTGCCGCAATCCTGAACTGGAAACACTGAATTCAAATGAACAATTTAACTAAAAATATTTGAGCAACTAATTCTTTAAAGAAATTTTAAACACTATCATAGAATTACAAATCAATACTTTAAATATTCTGATGTCATATCAACGAGTAAACTATTTAAATAACAAGAAGAACAATTAAAATAATTTTAAACAAACTAAACTAACGTTTAAAAGCATTTTAAATAAATACTCAAGCGAAAATAAAAATCTTTAAAATGATTTGAACAAGTAAAAAGGATTTAAACAATTAAGCTAGACATTTAAAATAGTTTAAAATAATTTAAAATAACTAACCGCTAAACTTAGACTATTTAAAATAAATAAGTTGTACAATCGAAAATATTTAACCAAATAAGTTAAACAGTTAAAATCATTTAAAAGAATAAACTAAACCATTAAAATCATTTAAGAAAATAAACTAAACAATTAAAATTAATTAAAATCATTTAAATATGAAGCCTAAATCTTTAAAATATTAAAACAATTTAAATTGCACAATAAAATCATTTAGAAAGATAAAATTAAACAATTAAAAATATTAATTAAATAGTTAGTAAAATAAAATCATTTGAAAAAATATTAAAATATTTTTTTAGCACATAATTTAAATAAAGAATTAAATCAGATAAACTTAAAAATAATAATTCTAATATTTATTAAATTTAATGCATGTGATTTAGTAGATTGGATTTTAGGCGTCACATAATGCATGCAACATGAAAATGTCCGGGTATTCGTATCAGGGATATACTGTATCAACCTGCTCAGACTGGCGCCTAGGACATGAGTTGTAGCCTTTGGGAATCAAACCGCTAGAGCCAACCACTAACTCCTATCTAGACGTGGATCTAGGATGTCCCCGAGAAAACACTAGAGCCTGCATGACCCGTCAGTAAGAGTGACTCTAAATGCCCCAACCGTCCAACATGGCTGAGCGACCCTACTCAACTGGCTCATCTCAAAAGATGTATAGACACAATATGATATGAAAATGCAGCATAATATATCAATGTAATAAAATGAAATAATGACACATAAATGCAATACATAAGCATGCATACCCGCTGGCATTCTCAATCAGTACTTATGTACATTACTAAGGCAGTGCTAGAAGAATCCATCTAGGTTCCAAGCCTAGCCTCGAGCACTGCTGTAAGTCCCTGAAAATATTAAGTTATTAATTACAGAATTTGAGATTTAAATTCCAAATTTGAGAAAAGAGTAATTGGAGAATTTATGAAATTAGAGATTTAATTTTTTAGTCGAAAATATTTAATTTGAGAATTTACGGATATTGAGTATTAAATTCCGGGATTCTTAAATTAAAAGATTGAAATATTTGAAATGATTATTTATGGGATTTAAGATTTAAATGTTGACTTTGGAATTAAAAATGAGTTAATTAGAAGAGAAATATTTATTAAGTACTGAATTGAAATTACTCAAGTGTTCAGGGATCAATTTGCAATTTTGGTTGCAAGTGGGTTACACATCATTAATATATACACT
Organism: Henckelia pumila; assembly: GCF_033568475.1. Taxonomy (NCBI): domain Eukaryota; kingdom Viridiplantae; phylum Streptophyta; class Magnoliopsida; order Lamiales; family Gesneriaceae; genus Henckelia; species Henckelia pumila. The sequence continues at coordinate 101,901,010 of NC_133122.1, read as the reverse complement.
ATACACGTGTATATCATCACCATATTCAGCAGAGAAGAACAAGTGAAGGGTGAAAAAGGAAGAAGAAGCCGATTTATTCATTTTCAACTCTGATTAAATTCGATCCGGCCGGTATGATTTCAAATAGACCGTATATTTGCGATCAAGGCTTCGAGTGCTACGTTTTGACGTAAGTATTATTAAATTCTATGATGTTTGAATTTTTAAGATGTTGTTAGAATTAAGATTTGATTGTATAAACGTGTTCTAGTATATACGACGGTAGCATATGTAAGTTGGATCGCGAAAAGATCGTCGTTCAGATATGTTTATTAATTATTGAATATTTTCTGAAATTTATGGAATTTTGGGCTGCTGATTTTCGTGTATATGATATTGAAATGAGTATGATATTGAGTTTAGATGATTGATAAGATGTTGTTAATGGTTTTGGAATTGTCGAATTCGAGCCGTTATGCCATTAGTTGTCGTTTGACAAATTCTGAAAATTTGAGTTGCTAAATTCGAAATTGTAGTGATGAAAGTACATTGATATGAGCTAGATATCAATGTTTTAATGATGTTTAAGTTGTTAGAAGCATCGGTTTTGAATTGCTACGCCGTCGGTTTGAATTTTGGTTATATTATCAAGTTTTGAAGTGTTTAAGCAAATGTAAGATTTAGGTGAGATTGAATGATAATATTTGAGTTATAAACACTTAAATTCAGATTTAAGTTGAAAGATAATGAGTTCGAGTCGACGAATTCGAATGGTTTGAAGTTGAATAAAAACTTGAGCAACTAGCAAGGTGTGTTTGATCATGAAGTGCAAGGGTTTAGAGGTTTGAGTTTAGATCCAAGGTATGATTCGACATTATCCTCGACAGGTAGAACAACTCAAGAACGTGGTGATTTTCGAGTTTTCCAAATCATATACTTACATGCTTAATTGCTCTTATATGATTTGATGCACTATGTGATGAATGTTATTGTTTGGGCGTGCCTGATTGCTTTAGATTGATGTTTATTGATTGTTATGAGTGACCTAAATGTGGTAGGTTGTTTATAGAGTTTGAATGTCAACCTCTTGAGTCACAATTCTTTCAAAACCCTGAAATCAGAATCGAAAAGAAATATTGGACGGTGGACTTATATATGGGAGGATAGGAATGATATTTGAGTCCTATTGCCAGAATTCCCAATATAGTGTTCACAGTCCAGGGAATAAGAGCTTGTTACCACCCCGAGCGGGAGTGTAGGTGGGAGGCTTGATTTATGGCTATGCTCTTTTACCGGGATCCCAAAGAGATTATTTTAAAAAAATATCGATTCTGTGATATTTGAATCCTTTAACCCTCAACCTGTACTTGAGTATTATGATATTGATTTTCTTTGAAAGAAATACAGCAGGCAAGGGTATATAAGAATTGTGATTTTTGATAGTAGAATAATTAACTGATATGTTTACATGTTTTATATACATGTATTTCATACTGAGATATATTTCTCATCGGAGTTATTCGGCTATTGTTAGGTTTTATATTTGTGCATGGCAATAGGTGGGATAGGAGCGAGTCAGAGACAACCATGAAAGCTCAAGATCGAGATTAGACGTGTTGACTTGGGTTTAGCCGATGTTTTTCTCCTTAGATTTTGGTCAAGCATGCTTAGATGTTAAGTGTATTTGATATGTTCTAGAATACTTGTTGAGTATTTAGTTTACTCGAGTTCTTGTTATGTATTTATACTACTATATGATTGTAAGGAATAAATGTATTTATGATTGCTACTTTACATATATATTTGGGAAGCTTTTAGATGTAATTGGCATGTTATGTTTGATCAAACCGCACATGATCTAGTGCTTGAATTTTGGGAAAGAAAAGCTGAGAATTTCTGGATTTGAGGTTGGAACAGGGCGCGCCCAGGCGGTCAGAAATTGCGGCCCGAGCGCAGCCCTTGTGCTTATGTTTCTGCCCGAACATTTGAGAGAGTGCCCGAGCGGTAGTTTTTGACCGCTCGAGCGCACCCCAGTTTTGAAAAAAAAAAGAAATTTTGTTTGCTTAGCTCTTTGCTTGAACTTGATTAAGTTTAATTGCCCAATGAGAATTGATATTAGCACCCGAGGTTTTTACAACTGCGATGCCAAATACCAATGCATCATCTATTATGCTCTAAAAGTTTTAACTAAAATATTACATTATCCCTAATATGTTTAGGGATCAAAAGTTATACATGGGTCCATCATCAGCCCGCTGATGGCGACAGCCCCCAAAACTTGGAGAAAAACCCCGCAACTATCCCCGTAGCACTCTGCCACTCACGGCCTTCCAATAGGACTCCTATAACACCCCAAAACTGACTAAAAGAAGCTAGGAACGAGAGAGAGAATAGGTAAGTGAGCGAGGGAAAATGATCCTCAGAACCCCTTTTTATAGACGACGATCGGAACCTCCAATCGCACGATCGAAACTTTCGATCAGATCGGAACGTCCGATCCTTGATTTCGATCTCTCTTAGCCAACACGTGCCCTTTCTTCTAGAGGATATTCTTAGAGCTGTGGTGTTAGATTTTAACACTACTTGACAAGATTTAATACCACACGTGGAATTCTCATATAATAATAGCTATCAGACGAGTATTGAGATGGCTCCATTTGAAGCATTGTATGAGAAGAAGTGTAGATATCCTCTGTGTTGGGATGATGTTTCAGCGTCACCCGAACTTGGGCCAGAGATTATTCGAGAGATGAATGAGAAAGTGAAGCTTATTCAGCAGAGAATGAAAACATCTCAGCATAGACAAACCAGATATGCAAATGTCAGACGTAGACTGTTATGTTTTAAGATGGGAGACATAGTATTCTTGAATATTTCTCCATTTAGAGGTACTGTCAGATTTGGAAGAAGAGGAAAATTGTCTCCAAGATTTATCGGTCCGTATGAAATTATGGAGAAGATAGGCGATCTTTCTTATCGACTTGCATTGCCTCCATCTTTATCTGGTATTCATGATGTATTCCATGTTTCTATGCTTCGGAAGTATCAACCTGATGCATCTGATATTCTTCAACCTGATGAAGCAGAACTTGAAGAGACTCTGAGTTATTTTGAACAACCTATTCAGATATTAGATCGCAAAGAAAAACAACTCAGAAACAAGACGATGCATTTAGTCAAAGTTCAGTGGAATCGACATGGAGTTGAAGAAGCTACATGAGAGACTGAAGAAGATATAAAACATTGATTTCCTGATTTACTTCACTGATGTGAGTTCTTATTAAGTATTTCTATTATTTCTTTATCTTATGTGTATCCAGATTACATGCGATTTCGAGAGCGAAATCATATTTTAGAGGGGGAGAAATGTAAGTCCCGGGATTATTTGATTTAATCCGAGATTATTTACTTTTAATCCGAGGATATTTAATTTGATAATTTTTAGAGTTTAGATTTTAATTCTAATATTCTTAGATTATTTAGGATTTATATTGAATTAAATAAGGGCCAGGGACTGTTTTGCAAATTATGAAGTTTTGAGGGGCCAAAATGCAAAAACATAAATTTTAGTGGAGGACACTTGACCTTATAAGCTTATATACGTGTATATAATATTAGTACAACACATTTGGATCAGAATTCCAGTCAAGAAACATGAGCTTCATCTTTCTCAAGTTCATTTTTTATTTTCAATCTTAGATATCTCAAGATCCGGCCATCCGATTTTAATTCCGGGAATATTTTTTTGATCCTCTCTTCAAGAGCTTCAATTTGGTGTAAGTATTTTGATGTTTCTAACATATTTCAGAAATTGGATATTGAAGAATTCAAAATCGAGCATGAATATATGTTCTTGAGTTTATATGTCTTACCGTATCGAAGTCGGATCGAAGAACGAATATCGTTTGAAATTATTATGATCTTCAGATTTTTTTCGAAACCTATGCCTATTTATATTGCTGGTTTGTGAGGATATATTCCTGATATGAGCTGATTTGGAAGTATAGTAGATTGATAGATTGAGTTTGATATCGTTTCGGATATCGATTTTGTTGTCGTTATGCCACCGGTTCAAAAATGGCTAGACTTGTGATTTCTTAATTGAGCTAGAAATTGATTGAGTTATTGCTGATATATGAAGCTTGTGATAACTTCAATTGACAGATTTTTAAGAAGTTGACGAGTTCAAGATTTTAGCTTTCGAACTGGAAAGAAGGAGCAAGGTTTGCAACTAATTTTGCCTTGAAGATTGATGTATGGTTGAGCAGATTTTTGATATGTGTTCTTAATGATATATTTTCAGATTTGAAGCACTAAAGAACCGATAAATAAGAAGGTATAAGATGACATCAATAATAGGGATTTGAAACTCGAGATCGAGGAGTCTTGAGTAGCCCAAAAATCACATACTTGTTTAAATATATCTTTTTGATTGAATTTCAATTGAAATCCATCTCAGGTAAACTGATCTTTGAATTATATTATTTACCTTTGATGTTGAGTTGGTTACGATCCCCAAAGCCCGGATATATCTAGATCAAGATTGTTTACGAATCTTGATTCCAAGATCGAAAATGAAAAAACGAATCTTGAGACCGAGATCAGATACGAAATATCAAGAACGTGGATTGTAACCCCCCAAATTTATCATAATTGAGTTTATTTGAAATAATCGAAGATTACAGAGTTCAAGAGACGATTTTATTTTGACCATGGTTTATTTTGAAATTTTTGGATTTTTCAAGGACTAAAATGCAAATTTGGAGTTTGTTATATTATATTAGTTGCTTTGACTTCTCTCTTCTCCTCCACCACCTCCTACAAGCCATCTCCCTCCATTGTTAACGCCACAAAGCTTCTTCGAGCTTTTAGATTTCAGTTTCCGGTCGATCCATTTGGTAGAATTTATTTCTGAAGGCAGATTAGCGATCACAACAGCGATAGCTTCGTTCTATAGTAAATTTTTCTCCGATCAGTTGCACTTCTATTTTTGGATATTTTTAGAATTTATTTAGTTTTGATTATGTTGTTTTGAACGAGTTCTTATCGTTTATTCTCAGTCGGTTTTGAAATAAAACGTCGTTCGGAATTGTTATGATTTTTGGAAGCATTTTCGAAAAAATGGATTTTGAGATGTGTAGGATTTGAGTTTTTATTGTTGTTTTAGCATTGATTTGAGTTGTTTGCAATGTTGTACTGCTGTCAGCATTTTCGGTTTGATCAGTTTATAGCCGTTATGCCGCCGGTTTGAATTTTGAAATTTTGAACCGTTTGAATCGTAGAACTTTGGAAGATGGGTTTGTTTGTCGTTGTTGATCATATTTTTCCTATGTACATATTCGTTTGGAGTATGTCGAGCCCAGAGTTAGCAGAATTCAATCGTCGAAGAGTTGGACGAAGAGCGGTAAGGAGTTTACCTTGAGCGTTCATTGATTTTAGGTTGTATAATTTTTGATATAACCTTTTATTGTAACTTATCCAGAGTTGGAGCTATTCATATCGAAAGGTACAAGCAATCATCGTTTTAGTGGGATAGCATACTCGAGACAGTTGGTTCTTGAGTTTTCCTTTAAAATCACATACTTGCATCAATATTTGTTCTAGAATGTGGAACATTTATTTTGTTGTTTGAGCTTTTGTTATATGGATTAATGCTTTATGTTTTCTTATGCATTCATCTTGAGCCAAACATTTGATTATGCGGGCAGAACGGCCCTTTTTGTTTAGACGTTTTGGGGCTATACTGCAAGTGGCCTGGGTTGTAGATGTTCACCTATTGTCAGCATACTCCTTATAGTCGCACCAAAGTCTAGGGGTATGAGATACGTGGCACCACCTCGATTGGGAGAGTCGATGAGTTGTTACGTGATCTCATCCTTGGGATCCCAAAATCTTAGCAGCAATCCATTGTTATCACAGTTGATATCCCTATTTTAAAGATGCATTCATTAGTATTAACATTGAATATGTTGTTGTATTTCATGTTATTGATATATTACTTGTTATTGTATGTTATGTTGCTATTACTGGGAATATCATTCTCACCGGAGTTATCCGGCTGTTGCTTTGTTTTGTATATGTACATGGCAACAGGTGGGGCAGGATTGAGTCAGCGAAAACCTGGTTAGCATCAAGAGTGAGAGATAAAATTTGGACTCGATTTAGAAGTCGAATCAGCATGTCAATCTAGTTTATGTTGGATTTGTTAGAGTAGGTGCCCGTCGAGCCAATGTGTTGGCCGATGGTCCTTGAGAGAACTCTTGTATGACAATCTTTATTTTAATAATATTTGACATTATTTAATTTGGCACATCTTTATCTTTATACCCATGCAAGCTGCATAGATAAAGCCCTTGAATATACAAATAGTAGAAAGAATATGAGATGGTCATGTGATGACTATCATGAAACTCATATTTGGAATACTGTATATTCTAAACTGTTCCTAGTCGATTCAGCTGCCATAAAAAAGGATAAAGGCCGCTCGAGCTTGAGACTAGTATTTGCGATGTGAGTACCATGTTTCATTGGTAGGGGACATGGAGATGTCCAAGCATGCAAATAGGTGTTCCTTGTAGAGTGCACTGAACAACCCTCCCTAAAGGATTTTCCAAGTGGTTCTCACTTATCGAGTGGAGAAGTCCTAGTTTATGGTTGTACAACATTAGTCCTATAACCCGGGACAACATGGAGACTCTATATGCTAGTGCTTCACTTTGACTTGTTTACCGACTCATCTGGGGTCATCAGGTGGCAATGTTGGGTGTTGTGACGAAACATATAGGAGTCAATGCATTGTAGTCGGGGATTCACCGCTTACCTACGGGTATGGATATCCTATGTTATATCATGCATACGTAGCTTGAAATCTCTGATCAGAGTAAGTGTAATTAAGAAAGGAGTTTCTTGAATTACATTTTCGATGCAACTACGGCATGACACATAGTATCGATTCAATGACAACTCTCGATAAACCAATGGTTGTCGAATCGGTCGGGATATATGAGTTGAAGGGACCGTACTGTACGCTAACCATAATTGATTGGTTCTTGCAGGCACTATCATTTGATACCTAGGGAGTCATGTAAGCAATGCTGCTAGATGTTTACATGACTGGTTGGGTACTATCAGACTTGAGTTTTCTGACGTTCTTATTATCAATGTGTTGATTAATAAGAATGGAGCTATATAGGGTATGCTCATATAAGGGACTTGTTGATCCGGAATCACATGGAGATGTGAACCTACTGCTAGTTGTATCATTGAACCATTGAGGGTCACACAAGTACTAGCTTTCTAGATCTCGTTGAGATTAAAATTAGTTCATTGTGTTGAACAACTTATAAAGGAGTTTATAAGTAAAATAAATTAGAAGTTTGACTTCTAAATTGGAGAATGAATGGAATAAGTAACTTTTAATTTGTGAATGTGTTCCAAGATTAAAAGTTGACTTAAAATAATTAGTTTATGAAAATGGTGATTTTCTAAACTATTATTTTGAACTTAGTTAATTAATTCAAGTGTTGAATTAATTTAACACTAGTAGACATTTTAATGTACAAATAATTAAATTAATTCAAATGTTGAATTAATTAAACACTATTGAGTCTAGTAGAGCTCAAATTAATATAGTGTTGTATAATTATTGATACTAGTGTACTTGAATGAGTTCAAGTTAAATTTAATTAATTGATTAAACTTAAATGGGTTTAGGTTTAATAATTAATTTAAAATAAGTTCAAATGACATTTGAATATATATATTTATATATGTATATATATATATATATATATATATATATATATATATATATATGATATATATATGTGTGTGTATGGAATTTGAAGGGTTGAAAGATTGTTTGCAATTTTCCATGCATGTCTTGCAATTTTCCATGCATGGCTTAATTGTACTCATTAATCCCTCTCCTTTAATATATTATTTGGAATAATATATACACACACACAATCCACTCCAAAAGTAAGAGAAGTGGCCGAACACTCTCCATAAGAATTCTCCAATTTTTCTTTCAACTTTTTGAGGAAGAAAGAAAAGGATATCTCAATGAAAAATTCTCTAAATATTCTAGTGCATATTTAGAGCGGATTTAGATCGTCTAGTCGTGGACCTAATTCGGAGGCTCGAAGTGTTGAACCCATTTTGAGCAAGGAGTGCTCTTGGAAGCTTGTAGATTGAGTCTACCCTTTTCAAGAGCCTAGTTGTTTATCAACTTGGTTGGAGCCATAAATCAATCTTTGAGATTGATAGGTAAAATTCTAAACACCCTATGATAGTTTGAGTTTTGAATACAACACAAGTGCTCGGATCTCTTTTGTTAAAAATTTTATATTTCCGCTGCGTTTCCGGGCACGAGTTAACCGATTCCCTTCAGTGATATCAGAGACAGGTTACTTTTTTGTGTAGTATTTGTTGGATATTATGTTGAGGTCAATTTCTAACCGCATGAGAAAATCAATATTTTAACTTTTAGGGCAAATTTTATAAAAATTATTTTTTTTATTCTGCCCGAAGGTGTCCTAGGGGCAGCCGTGGGCTGCCTCATTCTTTTAATAAAAAAAATTAATTTTGGCCGGAATCCGGCGACGGAGTTTCGGTGACGACTATGACGACTTGAGTTTTTCAAAAGGTGTTTTGGAATGTCATGTGTCATAGGCCCTAAATTGTTAAATATATTATAGTTGATTTTTATGAAAAATTAAACTTTATAATAAGTGATTTTTCTCATAAAATAAATAGTTAAAGTGTGACTTTGATTATTTATAGTAAATTGTGATTTACAAGAAATTCAATTATAAATAAATTAATTTGAAAGTAAACAAAGGTGTTTGTTTATTTTGTTAATTTATTTTATAATTGTGGTGGTTAGTGATTGGACTAAGATATATAATATTTGATCAATTGATTATTGAGATAATTAATTGATGGTGTATGATATGTGATATTGTGCATGAAGGATGATTAAAAGCCCAAGACCAATTTGCTAGGTGTATGCTAGGATATTTTGTGTTGAATGGTTGTAATAATTATCAAATTACAAAGTGGGCTTGGTTTATGGCCCGTTCCCACCCCATGAGATGTATCCCTATTTGACATGGATATTTTCATGTAAAATATTTGATAGCGGAAGTTCAAGATTGGAAGATGGTGGGCCATGATGAATTATGAAGATCCAAGACATGTAAATATTGGAAGCTTATGTAATTGTTGCATTTGCATCCCATGCATTCCCTAGGAATTGGACCTAGGCCCGTGTTTGGCTCACACGGGCCAAATAGTTTTTGGGGCAATTGATCATCCTTATTAATTAGTATGTGCGTTATTATTTTATAATAACAAAGTTGCATGAATCCGGCAAACATACGATCAAACATGGCGATCTTTAAAATTAATGATGAGACCTTTTCAAAATTAAAAACCCTCATTTTGAATTAGATTCAAAATTTATATCAAGCCCGAAAAGGGGAATTATAAATGTGTTTATAATTTCCATGTCTTCCATCGACAATGGATGCATGACGAACGCTACCCGTATTCAATACTCGGCTCATATTATTGGGGGGTTTTGGATGCCGGAAAGTTGTGACATCTATTGACATGGTGATGTGAACTACGTGAAACTCCCATGACTTCGGCTCATATTATTGGGGGAACTCATGGCGACCGTCCATTAAGGTTCGATATCGATGGGTAAGGCTTGACACGTAAAGATGAACGACGTCATTTTGTTGGGTCCTAATCAAGCGTGAGACAAAAGTTTACGTAAGGGTTGCATGGAGATGCAATTGGAAACTACCTTTTAGAAATTATGATTGGCTGATATTATTCGGGATCGTAATTGGCTAATTGGACCTTATGTACCTACTGAGGAAAGGAGTTTCCCGTTTTTACTAGAGGGTAGTAAAAATGTCAAAAACAGTGGGAGTAATATTTATAAAGTTAAAGTCCACACTTTATATCTTATTGAATATTTTAAAATAGTCATTGACATTTATCAGTTATTATTTTTCAGTACAAGTTTTGACAATGTCATCAATTCGCAATCCGCTATCTACTATACTCGACAAACATTTACTGACCGGTCCAAATTACCTCGATTGGCTAAGAAATTTGAAAATTGTCTTGAACTCGGAGAGGATTGCATACACACTTGATGAGTCGCCCCCTGATACGGCTCCGACTGATTATAGCCCTGGGAGCTACAGACTTACAAGGATTGGTGTGACCATGACTTGAAACCAAGTGTTATATGCAGGCTTCTATGAATGATGAGCTTCAGCGACTTTTTGAGAGTGCAAAGCATGCTGCTGACATTCATTTGCATCTCAAAGAACTATTTGGTGAACAAACACGCCCACTTCGACATGCGATTGTCAAGGAGCTAATCACTTTGCGCATGGGAGATGGGGCTTCGGTCCATGAGCATGGTCTGAAGTTGATTGGGCTCGTGGAGAAACTCGTTAGCATGGATCTTGTGCTACCAACTGAGTTGACCACAGACGTGTTGCTCTTGTCACTGCCTAGCTCATTTGATCCTTTTGCGGTGAATTTCAACATGAACAGGTTAGATCCAACCCTTGAGGAGTTGGTTAACATGCTTGTTACGTTTGAATCCACAATCAAGAAAGAGAAGCCGATTCTTTATGTGGGATCTTCATCTGGTTCAAAGAATAGACCACATGGGAAGGGAAAGAAGCGTTCCTTCCATGCTCCCAAAAAGAACGTGCCCTTGAAGATGCAAGCTCCGAGTCCCGTTGTGGTAGCCACACCAATTAAGGCTAACAAGACTAATGACATCTGTCATCACTGTAAGAAACCTGGACATTGGAAACGTAATTGCAAGGATTATCTTGACCAGAATGGTTTTGGAAAAGGTATGTTCTACATTGAAGTAAACATTTCACTTAACTCTTCTTCTTGGGTATTGGATACCGGCTGTGGCTCACATCTCTGTAATGATTTGCAGGTGATGGCAAGAAGTAGGAGACTCAGAGATGGTGAGACCTTCTTGAGGATGGGCAATGGGGCAAGAGTTGCAGCCAAAGCTATTGGAGATGTTTACTTATTGTTGGACAATGATTTTAAATTATGTTTGAGAGATGTTTTGTTTGTACCAGATTTGGTGAAAAACATTGTTTCCATTTCTTTGCTTGATAAAGATGGATATTCTTGTTTATTTGGCAAAGGTGTTTGCAATATTTACAAGAATGAATGTTTAATTGGTACATGACAATTGGAAAATGATCTCTATAATTTAAAATTAAAAGATATTCCTATGTATAATGTCCAAGAGATATCAACAACATCCAAAAGAAAACAAGATACTCTAAATCCAGCACACTTATGGCATGCTCGATTAGGTCATATATCTTTTAAAAGGATGAACAAGCTAGTGGGAGAAGGCATGTTTGATATGTCTTATATTAATTCTCTTACTACTTGTGAACCCTGTCTAAAAGGAAAGATGACCAAAATTCCCTTTAAGGGCCATGTGGAGCGAGCCAAGGGACTGTTGGATTTGATCCATACAGATGTGTGTGGTCCACTTAGCATTACCACTAAGCACAGACATTCTTACTTCATTACATTTACCGATGACTTCTCTAGGTATGGGTATGTGTATTTGATGAAATACAAATCTGAAGCTTTTGAAAAGTTCAAAGAATTCAGAAATGAAGTAGAAAAACAATTGGGACGAAGCATCATGGCACTTTGATCGGATCGAGGTGGTGAGTACTTGAGTACTGAATTCCAAGAGTATCTTAGGGAGAATGGGATTCTCTCACAATGGACTCCTCCTGGTACACCTCAGTTTAATGGTGTTTCAGAACGTCGTAATCGAACTTTGATGGACATGGTTCGGTCTATGATGGGGTTCACGGAGTTGCCGCCATCCTTTTGGGGATATGCACTTGAGACAGCGGCACTGTTGTTGAACAATGTCCATTCAAAGGCAGTTGATAAGACACCATATGAGATATGGATGGGAAAATCTCCAAAGTATTCTTATCTAAGAATATGGGGATGCCCTGCTTATGTGAAGCAGATAGTGGGAGATAAATTGGATGCTCGATCCATTTTATGCTACTTCGTGGGATATCCAAGAAATTCGGTTAGATATTATTTCTATCATCCCAAAGAAACAAAGGTGTTTGTTTCTAGGAATGCAACCTTCTTGGAGAAGAAATTTCTATTGGATAGAAAATGGGAGATGATAGAACTCGAAGAAGTTCGAGAAACACCCACGATTGTGGAACCCACACCCGAACAGCCAATAGAGGAGATACAAGCTCCTAGAAGATCCGAGAGGATCTCAAGACCACCTATGAGGTATGGTCTGCTTCTTGAAGAGGGCCAAGATGAGCCTGACCATGGATATGATCCAAGGACTTTCAAGGAAGCATTGTCTGATGCCGATTCATCCAAGTGGCTTGAAGCTATGGAATCTGAGATGAATTCCATGTATTCGAACCAATTGTGGAATCTTGTGGATCCACCTGAAGGAATTGTTCCTATAGGGTATAAATGGATTTACAAGAGGAAGCTTGGGACGGATGGGAAGGTTCTGACCTTCAAGGCTCGATTGGTGGCAAAAGGTTATACTCAAAGGCAAGGAGTTGACTTTGAAGAAACTTTTTCTCCAGTCGCAATGTTCAAGTCCATAAGGATATTGCTTGCCATTGCCGCATGGTATGACTATGAAATATGGCAGATGGATGTGAAGACAACTTTTCTTAATGGGGAAATTAAGGAATAAATTTACATGTCTCAACCTGAAGGGTTCACATCTATCGGAAGTGAGCATAAAGTATGCAAACTTCAGAGATCTATCTATGGTCTCAAACAGGAATCTAGGAGCTGGAACCTCAGATTTGATGGTACAATCAAAGAGTTTGGGTTTACTAAGAATCCTGAGGAACCATGTGTGTATAAGAAGGTCAGTGGGAGTGATGTGACATTCCTGGTACTTTATGTTGATGACATTCTACTCATTGGGAATGATGTAGGAATGTTGCAATCAACTAAAGTATGGTTATCGAGTAAGTTCTCGATGAAGGACTTGGGTGAAGCATCTTTTGTATTGGAAATACAAATCTATTGGGATAGATCGAAAAGATTGCTTGGTCTCACCCAGTCCACATACATTGATACCATCGTGAAGAGGTTCTCGATGGATGAGTCTAAGAGAGGACATCTACCAATGTGTCATGGCGTGTCTCTATCCAAGTCCATGTCTCCCAAGAATGATGCAGAAATAAAGACGATGACACGCATTCCATATGCATCTACAATTGGTAGTATCATGTATGCGATGATATCTACACGTCCTGACGTGGCCTTTGCACTTAGTGTTAGAAGTAGATATCAATCGAACCCTGGTCTTCCACACTGGAAAGCTGTTGTAACGCCCCGTTTTTATCTTAAATGAGTTTATTTGAGTTAATCGGAGATTGCAGAGTTCACGAGCCGACTTGATTTTGATCAGGGTCCTTTTTGCAAATTTTGGAAATTTCAGGGACTAAAGTGCAAATTTGGAGTTTAATATATTATCTACACTTAGATTTGTAATTAAATCACTCCTCCTCCTCCACACAACCGAGCTCCACCATTGAAGACGCCTCCAACTTCTTCCAAGCTTTCTGATTTCAGTCTGAGCTCGATCCGTCCGTTAGAAATTAATTCTGAAGGCAGATTATCGATCACTGCAGTGAGAGCTCTGTTATATTGTAAGTATTTCTCCGATCGGATATGTTTTGTTTTTCGGAGGTTGTTAGAATCGATTTAGATTCTAGTATGTTGTTCTAGACAGAGTTCTGATCGTTTATTATCTGTCGGTTTTGAATTAGAGCGACGTCCGGATTTGTTATGATTTTTGGAAGCCATTTTCGAAAATCTTGGTTTTGAGATTTGTTGGGTTTGTCTTGTTGTTGTGGTTTTAGCATTGAATTGAGTTGATATCAGTATTGAACTGCTGTCTGCGTTGCCGGTTTGTTCAGTTTATAGCCGTTATGCCGTCGGTTTGAGTTTTGAGGGTTTCGAACCGTTTTTTGAGTTGTTGAACTTGGCTTGTAAGTTGGTCTTTGTTGTTGATCAATCTCTTGTATCTGAACAGATTCGTTTGGAGTTGTCAAGCCCTGAGTTAGCAGCTGATTGATCATTTCAGAGTTGGACGAAGATCGGTAATGAGATTTACCTTGATCCGTAGTTGTTGTTTAGATTGTATAGTTGTTGATACAATCTTTTGTTGTAGCTTTCCTGGAGTTGGAACTACTGCATTGAAAGGTAAAAGCATTCATCGTAGCGGGATAGCATACTCGGGACTGTTGGTTCTCGAGTTTCCCTTTTTAAATCACATATTGCATTGATACTTGTTCTAGCACGTGGAACTTGTAATTGTTGATTGATTGAGTTTTTGTTATGTGGCTTATGTTTATGTTTCTGTTATGCATTCATCTTGAGCCTACTTTGATTTCAGCGGGCAGAACCGCCCTTTTTGTTAGACGTTTGGGAACTATGATTGAGTGGCCTAGGTTGTAGTATTTCGCTTAGTGCTAGCATACTCATTATGGTTGCTCAAAGTCTAGAGGAGTGGGATACGTGGCACCACCTCGATTGGGAGAGTCGGTGAGTCGTTACGTGATCTCATCCTCGGGATCCCAAAAGCAGAGCAATACTCCCGTGTTTATCAGAATCGATATCCTGGTTTTAAAGACATGCATATCATTAACTTCGACTTGAATATGTGGTTTGATAGCATATTGTATATTCATTACTTGATATGTTGCTTTTACTGGGATTATCATTCTCACCGGTTATCCGGCTGTTGCTTTGTTTTGTATGTGTACTTGGCAACAGGTGGGGGAGGAACAAGTCAGAAGAGGCATGGTTAGCTTCGAGGGCAAGTAGTAGAAGTGAGACTCGGTTTAGAAGTCAAATTAGCATGTTTATCTAGTTTAAGATTGAAGCATGTTAGAACTCGAACTTGATATGTTTTGTTATTCGAATTAGTTTGTATTCGGATTGTAATCTGAAATCGAAGTATGTTGTTGTTATATCGATTTAGACTTCTGGTTGTTTTTAGGCCTTCTGAATGCATGACTTGTTATGGCATGTTTCCCTACACCCTGTTATTGCATTTGTATTTGAAGGCATGTCGGACCAAGCGCGGAATCCTTTTTTTTTCCCGCAGCCTGAGCATTTTTCTGCCCAGGCCTTCCGCGCGCGGGCGAGGCGTTCCTCGCGCGCGCGCGAGGCCTTCGTTGGGCCTCTGATTCGTTTGCCCGCGCGGGCGCGAGCCTTTAAAAAATAAAAATAAAAAAAATAAAAATAAAACTTTTGAATTGTTTTAGTCTTGGATTCTTGTTTGCTTACTTGTTGTTTAATCCGAGATTAGTGGTTTAGAATCGAGGTCTCACAGCTGTGAAAGACATTCTCAAGTATTTGAGAAAGACTAAGAATATGTTCTTGGTTTATGGGGGTGGAGAACTAAAATTGGAAGGCTATACCGACTCTTCCTTCCAAAGCGATGTTGATGATTCGAAGTCAACTTCCGGTTTTATATTCATGCTCAATGGTGCTGCTGTTTGTTGGAAGAGTTCCAAGCAAAATAGCACTGCGGATTCAACCACTGAGGCAGAATATATTGCTGCATCCGATGCTGCAAAGGAAGCTGTTTGGATTAGGAATTTCGTCCAAGAGTTGGGCGTTATTCCTAATGGAGTTGATCCAGTCCCGGTGTACTGCGACAACACTGGTGCCGTTGCTCAGGCAAAAGAACCAAGGTCTCATCAGAAATCCAAACATGGACTGAGAAAATACCACATCATCCGGGAAATTGTGGAATGAGGAGATGTCTTGTTAGACAGAGTCGCCTCCGCAGATAATGTTGCTGATCCACTAACTAAGCCTTTACCAGGACCATTGTTCGAAAAGCATCGCGAATCAATGGGTTTGAAGAATATGGGTAGTTGGCTCTAGTGCAAGTGGGAGATTGTTAGAGTAGGTGCCCGTCGAGCCAATGTGTTGGCCGATGGTCCTTGAGAGAACTCTTGTATGACAATCTTTATTTTAATAATATTTGACATTATTTAATTTGGCACATCTTTATCTTTATACCCATGCAAGCTGCATAGATAAAGCCCTTGAATATACAAATAGTAGAAAGAATATGAGATGGTCATGTGATGACTATCATGAAACTCATATTTGGAATACTGTATATTCTAAACTGTTCCTAGTCGATTCAGCCGCCATAAAAAAGGATAAAGGCCGCTCGAGCTTGAGACTAGTATTTGCGATGTGAGTACCATGTTTCATTGGTAGGGGACATGGAGATGTCCAAGCATGCAAATAGGTGTTCCTTGTAGAGTGCACTGAACAACCCTCCCTAAAGGATTTTCCAAGTGGTTCTCACTTATCGAGTGGAGAAGTCCTAGTTTATGGTTGTACACCATTAGTCCTATAACTCGGGACAACATGGAGACTCTATATGCTAGTGCTTCACTTTGACTTCTTTACCGACTCATCTGGGGTCATCAGGTGGCAATGTTGGGTGTTGTGACGAAACATATAGGAGTCAATGCATTGTAGTCGGGGATTCACCGCTTACCTACGGGTATGGATAACCTATGTTATATCATGCATACGTAGCTTGAAATCTCTGATCAGAGTAAGTGTAATTAAGAAAGGAGCTTCTTGAATTAAATTTTCGATACAACTACGACATGACACATAGTTATCGATTCAATGACAACTCTCGATAAACCAATAGTTGTCGAATCGGTCGGGATATATGAGTTGAAGGGACCGTACTGTACGCTAACCATAATTGATTGGTTCTTGCAGGCACTATCATTTGATACCTAGGGAGTCATGTAAGCAATGCTGCTAGATGTTTACATGACTGGTTGGGTACTATCAGACTTGAGTTTTCTGACGTTCTTATTATCAATGTGTTGATTAATAAGAATGGAGCTATATAGGGTATGCTCATATAAAGGACTTGTTGATCCTGAATCACATGGAGATGTGAACCCACTGCTAGTTGTATCATTGAACCATTGAGGGTCACACAAGTACTAGCTTTCTAGATCCCGTTGAGATTAAAATTAGTTCATTGTGTTGAACAACTTATAAAGGAGTTTATAAGTAAAATAAATTAGAAGTTTGACTTCTAAATTGGAGAATGAATGGAATAAGTAACTTTTAATTTGTGAATGTGTTCCAAGATTAAAAGTTGACTTAAAATAATTAGTTTATGAAAATGGTGATTTTCTAAACTATTATTTTGAACTTAGTTAATTAATTCAAGTGTTGAATTAATTTAACACTAGTAGACATTTTAATGTACAAATAATTAAATTAATTCAAGTGTTGAATTAATTAAACACTATTGAGTCTAGTAGAGCTCAAATTAATATAGTGTTGTATAATTATTGATACTAGTGGACTTGAATGGGTTCAAGTTAAATTTAATTAATTGATTAAACTTAAATGGGTTTAGGTTTAATAATTAATTAAAAATAAGTTCAAATGACATTTGAATATATATTAATATATGTATATATATATAAGCGTGTATATATATATATATATATATGATATATATATGTGTGTGTATGGAATTTGAAGGGTTGAAAGATTGTTTGCAATTTTCCATGCATGTCTTGCAATTTTCCATGCATGGCTTAATTGTACTCATTAATCCCTCTCCTTTAATATATTATTTGGAATAACACACACACAATCCACTCCAAAAGTAAGAGAAGTGGCCGAACACTCTCCATAAGAATTCTCCAATTTTTCTTTCAACTTTTTGAGGAAGAAAGAAAAGGATATCTCAATGAAAAATTCTCTAAATATTCTAGTGCATATTTAGAGCGGATTTAGATCGTCTAGTCGTGGACCTAATTCGGAGGCTCGAAGTGTTGAACCCATTTTGAGCAAGGAGTGCTCTTGGAAGCTTGTAGATTGAGTCTACCCTTTTCAAGAGCCTAGTTGTTTATCAACTTGGTTGGAGCCCTAAATCAATCTTTGAGATTGATAGGTAAAATTCTAAACACCCTATGATAGTTTGAGTTTTGAATACTACACAAGTGCTCGGATCTCTTTTGTTAAAAATTTTATATTTCCGCTGCGTTTCCGGGCACGAGTTAACCGATCCCCTTTAGGATCATGTTTAGAACTTGAACATGGTTAATGTTTGTAGTTTCTATTATTCGAATATTTTTGATTGAATGTTGTCGTTGCATGTATTATGAACCGTGTTATGTTTTGAATGTATTGGACTTTATCCTTTGCAATAATTTTGTTGTTTGTCAATTATGTACTGTCATAGCTCGATCGGTAGAGTTTGACCGATCAAGCAATGGACTTTGGGCCATGTTTCTGTTTTGCAGAAAAGTTTCCCACTCGATCAGTTGAAACTTACCGATCGAGCGGCACTAGTTTCTTCCGGGCAGTAAGTTTGCAAATCCTTGCTCGCTCGATCGGTTGAATCTTACCGATCGAGCGAGGCGCCTTTCTTTAAAATTTTTTTTTATTGATTTTAATCTTGGATCTTGTATGCTTTATTATTGTTTAGTCCGAGATTAGATTTTTAGAACCTAAGTCTCACATTATGTGGTATTAGAGCGATATGTTCTTGGTTGAACTAGAGTGTTCGGGGTAGATCGAGTAAGCGTGTATTGGCTTCTCGCATGTGTTTGAGTTATTTATTTGATTATTTAATTCCATGCGAGCATGCTTTATTATTTGAGAATTATTTGAATTACAGGTTTATGTGATTTAAATTTATAAAGCATGATCTACTTGAGATATAACTGTTTTTGTTATCGACTGGTATCCGATTTTTCTGAGAGGTTGTAAAGGGCACCGATTTGTAGCGATTGAGATATCTCGTGTCCTAACCTTTGATTATCAAATGGGTTCTCATCGAGTTATTAACAGAAACCCACCGCCAGTTATTCATCCGAATGAGAAAGCTAGTATAAAATCTGATCAGATGGATGCCACAGCAACACCTATGGAAACCTTGCTGAAGATGTTTCAGTCGTTTAACCCTCCTTTGTTACTGGGTACAGACAATCCTGTTGACTATGAGAGCTGATTGGACAACATTGATCAGTTGTTTGATTCCCTTGATTATTCACACGACCGCCGAACTAGGTTAGTCATTCATCAGCTTTGTGATGTTGCTAAGAACTGGTGGATCACGACAAAGAAAGCCATGGAGAATCGAGGTACAATTATTACTTTGACTTTTTCAAATTTGAGTTTTATAAGCGGTTTTTCCCAATTTCTTACCGAAAAGATAAGAGAGCCGAGTTTGCCAATCTAAGACAAGGATACTTGAACATTGAGGAGTACGTAGCCAAGTTTGACAGTTTGCTGAGATTTGCAACGCACATTTCCGACAATGAAGAAGCAAAAGCCGACCAGTTCATTAATGGTTTGAACCCCGACATCCTCACGTTGGTAAACACTGATAGACCCATAACTTTACAGATGCTATGAATCATGCAAAGGGAGCTGAAGCAGGTTTGTGGAGACAGAGAGGTAATCAGATGGTACCTCAGCAGCAGAGACAGTCTCAGAACCAACCGTCTCAGTATCAAAATCAGCCATCGCAGTATCAGAACAAACCACAGAGGTATGAAGGATGAAGCAGTGGGGGTAACAGAAAGGATCACTTCAGAGCCAAAGGGAAAGAGTTCAAGATGTAGGGGAACAGTTCTTCTAGTTCCAGTGGTTCCTTTGGGACAGAGTTCTGGATCTTCTTCTTTGTTCTGCAACAAGTGTGGGGGTAGACACTCCCAGATCAGTGTGTAGGAGCCTTTGGGAATTGCAATATCTGTCAGCATCCAGGACACTTTGCTAAGGTGTGCCCTCGGTGAGGTAAAGATCGAGCTCAGAGTTGGAGTTCTTCTAGACCTACAGCTCAGCCTGAGAGGCTGACTTCTGCGATTCACTCCTTCCAGCCTCAGTAGAAGAACAGACAGGGAGGTAACCCGAATGCAAACCAGCCTTTGAGAGAGCAGGCACGAGTCTTTTCTTTGGCAGACGATCAGGCTCAGGCAGCACGTGACGATGTTATAGCAGGTAACTGTTCGATTTTTGGTTATTCTGCTCATGTATTGATAGATACAGGTGCTTCTCATTCCTTTATCTCCGAAAAATTTGTGTTGATGCATGCTTTGCCTACTGAGTTGTTTCCTACTGTAGTAGCTGTTACTTCACCTTTGGGTGGAGGAATTTTTTTATGTTAGATTAGTCAGGAACTGTGAACTTCTTTTTGAGGATAATTGGTTAGAATTTGACTTTATTGTACTTGGGCTGTCAAATTTTGACTGTATTGTTGGTATAGATACTTTAATCAAGTACAGGGCCGCCGTCGATTGTTTTCAAAAGGTTGTAAGATTTAGACCTAAAATGGTAGACGAGTTGAAATTCTTTGGTAAGGGTTCTCGATCTAGAATTCCTTTGATTTCTGTGTTATCGATGACTCGTTTGTTATAGAGAGGTACAAAAGGATTTTTTGTTTATGCAGTTGAAGTACTGAAATCTAGCCCAAAAATGGTTGATATACCAGTGGTTAAAGATTTTGCTGACGTTTTTACAGAAGAGATTCCTGGATTGCCGCCTATTCGAGAGATCGAATTCAGCATTGATTTAGTGTCAGGTACTCAACCTATTACCAAAACTCTGTATCGTATGGCACCGGTCGAATTGAGAGAATTGAAGGAACATCTTGAAGATTTGATTTCCAAGGGATACATCAGACCTAGTGTATTTACTTGGGGTGCTCCTGTTCTGTTTGTTCAGAAGAAGGATGGTTCTATGCGGCTCTGTATTGATTACCGTCAACTGAATCAAGCTACGGTAAAGAAGATGTACCCTTTACCCCGAATAGAAGACCTTTTTAATCAGCTGCAGGGTTCTTTGGTCTATTGGAATATTGATCTGAGGTCGGGTTATCATCAGCTGAGAGTACGAGAGGAAGATGTTCCTAAGACCGCATTCAGATTGAGGTATGGTCATTTTGAGTTTAAAGTCATGCCGTTCGGTTTGAATAACGCTCCAATGGTTTTTATGGGTTTGATGAACCGTATCTTTAAGAATTTTTTTTATGAGTTTGTTATTATCTTCATCGATGATATTCTTATCTATTCGAAGAACCGTATTGACCATGCAGAGCATTTGAGGATCGTCTTGTAGATTTTTTGGGTTGAGCAGTTAATTGCCATGCTGTCTAAGTGTGAGTTATGGTTGGATCGAGTTGTCTTAGACCGATATCAGTGCCTGAGATCCGAAGCTTTATGGGTTTAGCTGGTTAATATTGCCGATTCAGCAAGGGATTCTCATCTATTTCCAAGCCAATTACCCAGCTGACTCAGAAGATTGCGCCTTTTATCTGGACTGCAGATTGTGAGGCTAGCTTTGTTGATCTGAAGAGGAGACTGACCAGTGCTCTGATTCATTTTATTCCATCAGGTACTGGAGGTTTCAACGTGTATTGTGATGCTACTAACCGAGGCTTGGGATGTGTTCTTATGCAGCATAAGAATGTGATAGCGTATGCATCGAGGCAGTTGAAGTCACACGAGACTCGTTATCTGGTTCATGATATTGAACTCGCTGCGATTGTCTTTACTCTGAAGATCTGGCGTCATTATCTGTATGGTGAGTCTTTCGAGATCTTTTCTGATCATAAGAGCCTTAAGTATTTGTTTTCACAAGCAGAGCTGAATATGACACAGAGAAGGTGGTTAGATCTGTTGAAAGATTTTTACTGTGAAATCAAGTATTACCCGGGAAAGACAAATGCAGTTGCAGATGCCTTGAGCCAAAAACTTTGTTCTTTATCTCTTTCTACTATCGGTGTTTCTCAGTTTATCGATGATTGTTGCACTGCTGGTTTAGAGTTTGAAACATATAGGAAGACTATCAGAGTGTTTGCTATTCGAGACGAGCTAGACTTATTTATCTTGATCAAAGAAGCACAAAAGTCTGATCCGAGCACTCAGATTTCAGTAGAGAAAGTCAGATATGGCCATCAGTTTGAATTCCAGGTTAGAGATGATGTTTTGTTTGTGAATTACCGTATTTTTGTGCCTGAAAGTTTTGAGTGGAGACAGCGTATTCTTCGAGAGGCTCATTGCAGTCGGTTCAGTATTCATCCTGTAGGCCGTAAAATGTATAACGATCTGAAGAATCAGTTTTGGTGGAAGAGAATGAAGAGCAATGTTGCGAGGTTTGTATCTCGATGTTGGAACTGTCAGCAAGTGAAAACAGAAAGAAAGCGACTGAGTGGTCTATTGCACAATCTATCTATTCCTGAATGAAAATGGGATCACATTTCGATGGATTTCGTCACGAAGCTACCGTGATCTGTTTGAGGATGCAATGCTATTTGGGTAGTGATCGACAGATTGACGAAGTCTGCTTGCTTTATTCCGTATAGGATGACGTATCGTCACGATCAGATTGCTGAGTTATATGTTAGCAATGTTGTGAGATTGCATGGTGTGCCGAAGTTGATCGTTTCAGACCGAGACCCTAGATTCACTTTGCACTTTTGGCACAGTCTTCAAGAGGCATTTGGTACTCGATTGCATATGAGTACCGCTTATCATCCTCATACCTAAGGATAGTTAGAGAGGACTATCCAGATGTTAGAAGATATACTTCGAGTAGTAGTGATAGACTTTGGCTCTATTTGGCAGGATTCTTTGCCTCTTCTCGAGTTTTTTTACAACAATAGTTACCAAGAGAGTATTGGTATGGCGCCTTTTGAGGCTTTGTACGGCATGAAGTGCCGATCTCCTCTATTTTGGGATGATGTGTCCGAGTCACCTGATTTGGGATCGGATATGCTTAGAGACATGGCAGAGCAAGTTAAGAACATTCAGACGAGAATGAAGTCAGCTCAGGATAGACAGGAAAAGTATGCAAATATCAGACGTGACCACTAAGTTTCGATTGGGAGACCGAGTATTCTTGAAGATTTCTCCTTTTAAAGGCACTATTAGATTTGGAAAGAGAGGGAAGTTGTCTCCGAGATTCATCGGACCGTACGAGATTTTTGAGAAGTTAGGCGATCTTGCCTACAGGCTTGCACTTCCTCCATCTTTATCTGGTATTCACGACGTTTTTCACGTCTCTATGTTGCGGAAGTATCATCCAGATCCTTCTCATATTATTCATCCTGACGAAGCCGAGCTTGACGAGACTCTGAGCTACTTTGAGCGACCGATTCAGATCCTTGACCGAAAGGAGAAGCAGCTCAGAACCAAGTCGATTCCTTCTGTGAAAGTGCAGTGGAGCCATCACGGGGTCGAGGAAGCGACTTGGGAGACAGAATCTGACATGAGACAGTGGTTTCCAGAGTTATTTGGATGACGTGAGCTCCTCCTGCTGTCTTTAGTTCTTTATTCTATTGTATGAGTTGTGATTCTTATTGATTTCGAGGACAAAATCTCTTCTTAGAGGGGGAGAATTGTAACGCCCCAAGTTTATCTTAATTGAGTTTATTTGAGATAATCGGAGATTACAGAGTTCAAGAGCCGACTTGATTTTGATCAGAGTCTATTTTGCTGTTTTTGAATTTTTCAAGGACTAAAATAAAAATTTGGAGTTTCTTATATTATATTAGTTGATTTGACTTCTCCCTTATCCTCCCCCACCTCCTACAAGTCATCTCCCTCCATTGTTAACGCCCCAAGCTTCTTCGAGCTTTCAGATTTCACTTTTCGGTCGATCCGCCCGATAGAATTTGTTTCTGAAGCAGATTAGCGATCACAGCAGCGAGGGCTTCGTTCTACAGTAAGTTTTTCTCCGATCAGTTGCACTTCTATTTTAGGATGTTGTTAGAATCGTTGAGTTTTGTTTATGTTGTTCTTGAACGAGTTCTTTTTGTTTATCCTCAGTCGGTTTTGAAATAGAGCGTCGTTCAGAATTGTTATGATTTTTTGTAGCATTTTCAAATAAATGGATTTTCAGATGTGTTGGATTTGGGTTGTTATTTTTGTTTTAGCATTGATTTGAGTTGTTTACAATGCTGTACTACCGTCGGCGTTTCCGGTTTGATCAGTTTGTAGCTGTTATGCCGCCGGTTTGAGTTTTGAGGTTTTGAATCGTAGAATTTTGGCTGATGGGTTTTTTCGTCGTTGTTTATCATCTTTTGCCTATGTACAGATTAGTTTGGAGTTTGTCTAGCCCAGATTTAGCAGAAGTCGATCGTCCAAGAGTTGGAAGAAGAGCGTTCATTGTTGTTAGGTTGTATAGTTTTTGATATAACCTTTGATTGTAGCTTATCCAGAGTTAGTGCTATTCATATCGAAATGTAAAAGCAGTCATCTTTTTAGCGGGATAGCATACTCGAGACAGTTGGTTCTTGAGTTTTCCCTTAAAATCACATACTTGCATCAATACTTGTTCTAGAATGTGGAACATGTATTTTGTTGTTTGAGCTTTTGTTATATGGCTTAATGTTTTATGTTTTCTTATGCATTCATCTTGAGCCAAACCTTTGATTATGCGGGCAGAACGGCCCTTTTTGTTTAGAAATTTGGAGGATATACTACGAGTGGCCTGAGCTGTAGAAGTTCACTTAGTGTCTGCATACTCCATATAGTCGCACAAAAATCTAGGGGTATGAGATACGTGGCCCCACCTCGATTGGGAGAGTCGGTGAGTTGTTACGTGATCTCATCCTCGGGATCCCAAAAGCATGGCAACAATCCCTTCTTATCAGAGTTGATATCTTGCTTTATTATTTGATAATTATTTCAATTACAGGTTTATGTGTTTTAAATTTATAAAGCATGATCTACTTGAGATATAACTGTTTTTGTTATCGACTGGTATCCGATTTTTCTGAAAGGTTGTGAAGGGCACCGATTTGTAGAGATTGAGATATCTCGTGTCCTAACCTTTGATTATCAGATGGGTCCTCATCGAGTTATTAACAGAAACTCACCGCTAGTTACTCCTCCGAATGATCAAGCTAGTACAGAAACTGATCAGATGGATGCCACAACGACGCCTATGGAAACCTTGCTGAAGAGGTTTCAGTCATTTAACCCTCCTTTTTTACTGGAAAAAGAGAATCCTGTTGACATTGAGAGCTGGTTGGACGACATTGATCAGTTGTTCGATTCCCTTGATTATTCTGACGACCGCCAAAATAGGTTAGTCATTCATCAGCATCATGGTGTTGCTAAGAACTGGTAGATCACGACAAAGAGAGCCATGGAGAATCGAGACACAGTTATTACTTGGACTCTTTTCATATATGAGTTTTATAAGCGGTTTTTCCCAATTTCTTACCGAAAGGATAAGGGAGCCGAGTTTGCTAATCTGAGACAAGGAAACTTGAACATCGAGGAGTACGTAGCCAAGTTTGAAAGTTTGCTAAGATTTGCACCGCACATTGCCAACAATGAAGAAGAAAAAGCTGACCAGTTCATTAATGGTTTGAACCCCGACATCTTCACGTTGGTAAACACTGCTAGGCCCGATAACTTTGCAGATGCTATGAATCATGAAAAGGGAGCTGAAGCAGGTTTGTGGAGACAGAGAGGTAATCAGATGGTACTTCAGCAGGAGAGACAATCTCAAAACCAATTGTCTCAGTATCAGAATCAACCATCGCATTATCAGAACAAACCACAAAGGTATGAGGGAGGAAGCCATGGGGGTAACAGAAAGGATCACTTCAGAGCCAAAGGGAAACAATTCAAGAAGCAGGGGAGCAGTTCTTCTAGTTTCAGTGGTTCCAAGCAGTTCGGTTCAGGACAGAGTTCTGGATCTTCATCTTTGTTTTGCAACAAGTGTGGGGGTAGACACCTCCCGGATCCTTGTGTAGGAGTCTTTGGGAACTATAATATCTGTCAGCAGCCAAGACACTTTGCTAAGGTGTGCCCTCAGCGAATAAAGATCGAGGTCATAGTGGGAGTTCTTCTTGACCTACAGCTCAGCCTGAGAGGCAGACTTCTGCGGTTCACTCATTCCAGCCTCAGCAAAAGAATAGACAAGGAGGTAACCCGAATGCGAACCGAGTCTCCACTCTTAATCTCTCAATGATGAGCCATCCAAATATCGTTTGACTCACTCTTGCCCCACCTGTAGTCATGCACACATAAAAACAAGACAATAGCTGGATAACTCCGGTGTGAATATAATTCTCAGTATAAAAGACATAAACTTGAAATATCAACATATATCAACTTCAAGATATAAAAAGTAAATTGCATAATTTGTAAAAAACTTCTTCATTGAGGTTTAAAGCCACTCCAAGCCTCAAGATTCGTATACAATCCTGGATTTGAAATTTATAAAGTCTCTCCAGACACTCAAGATTCGTACTTGATCTTGGATAGAGATTTAGAGTCGCTCTAGACCTCAAGATTCACATCTGAACCTTGGATGGATCCATTCTCGATAGTTCATATCTAGTACGAAAACAATATAACATCAGATATAATATAAATATCCACTACCTGTAATGGATCAATAATTTAAATTCACAAACAAAAAGGTAATAAACAAGTATGTGGTTTTCTTCGGGAATACTCAAGAAGTCACCAATCTCGAGTATCATATTCCTTGATCAAACAACATCATTTTATACCTTTCTTTTAATTGTTCTTCCTTCTCGATTCTTTATGCTCCAAACTGATCAATAACATCAAGAGAGCATACATCAAAACCTCTCAAGTTTAATCAAACCGCAAGGTAGAAAACAACTTCAAACCTTAGCCAAAACTATCCCGGTGCAAAGGACAAATTCCCGAACGCGTCAAACTTGAATCCAAAGCTTAAATGAATGATATTCAAACCACAAATATCAGCAAACAACTCAGGAACATCCAGCTCAAACAAATTCTAGCAAATTCGTGAACTGGCAGCGTAACAGTACTAAATTGGTTACCGAAACTGAATTCTAACAACTCTATCATTCATATCTAATTCAAACACAACTCATATCATCAAGAATACACCATATACAACAAAAAATCAGAAAGCATGTGTTCAAACTAGTTTTTGAAATTTCATAACTATTACAAACGTCGTTCGTTCTTCTATCCGGTTTCGGATATATAATCACAACTAGCTCAAGAACATATTCATAGTTCTAATCTGATTTAACCAACATATAAAACCTCAAAACAGACTGAATCATAAGAAATCTTACATCAAATTGTAGTCCTTCTGGTAAGGATCGCAACTCTATATTCTGAATTGAAATCGGATGGCCGGATTAAAAGATATCGGAGTTTGGACGGAACGACCATGGTTTTTTATCCTTCTTCCACCCTATCTCTCGACCTCTTCTGTTGACTGAATATGAGATTGATTCATTCCCTTACACATAAGTATATACATCACATGTGTACAATCCCACTTGCAAGGAAATTGCACTTTGGTCCTTCATGTCTTCATAATTTGCAATTTAATCCTCGGCCCTTATTTTAATTAAATTTCAATCCTAAATAATTTAAGAATATTAGAATTTAAATATAAACTCAAAAATTCTCAAATTAAATATTTTCGGATTAAAAATTGAAAATTGCATTTTAACCCTTGAAACTTCGATATTGCAAATCAGTCCCTGCTCGAGTTTCACCTTCTAATTAAATCCTATTTCATTCTCGAAACTCGGAATTTAAATCTTAAATTACATTAATATTCAATTCAAATATTTAAACTTTTAATTTAAAAATTCCCGGAATTGAAATCTCAAAATTCGTAAATTCTCAAATTAAATATTTTCAACTCGAAAATTAAATCTCTAATTTTTATAAATTCTCCAATCAATATTTTTCCCCAAACTATGAATTTAAATCTCAAATTCCATAATTAACAACTTAATATTTTTGGGCCTTACATTTTGTATGTGTGCATGACAATAGAAGGGGCAAGAGCTAGCAAGAGACGACGAGGGCAGCTCGAGGGAAAGATGTAGCATGTGGAGACTCGGGTTAAGATGTGTATTTGCTGTCAAACATTGTGTTTTGAAACAAGTTTTGCATGTTTATATTTTTTTAATGAATTGAATGAACTTCGTAGATTATAGATGGATCTAAACTTGTGCATTTGTAGCAACCTTGTGAAGATGTTGATGAATAAAGATGTTGAACATCTTGTCCAAGCTAGTTCTTGTATATATATAATTTGGTAATCATGTTCTTATGCATATTGATGTTTTATAGCTGAGATTATATTCTCAATCCTTATTTTTGACAGCAAAAGCAGATTTTCGGGCGTTGAAATAACTCAGCTCGCTCAGGCGCAAGTTGGGCTCGCTCGAGCGAGCCAGGAGGGGGCTAACCCGAGCCCAGCTCGCTTGAGCGAGCCATATTCTTAAAAAAAAAAAATTGGTTTTTTTTGCATAACTCTTTAATTGAACTTGATTATGTTTAATTTCCCAATGAGAATTGAGAGTAGCTCCCGAGGTCCCCACATTGTTAATACATGGTATTTATGTATTGTAGTATTGCATGGTAGGCTTGAACCTAGAGGGAAGCTTCTAGGATCTGCCTTAGTAAGGTACGGAAGTATTATTCGAGATATCCAGATTGAGTATGTATGTATTATGTGTTTGCATGTATTATGCATGATTTATATGATACAACATGTCATGATGGTATGTTGCATACATGAGCATATAGATCCCATATCCTTGAGATATCCTATAGTAGGACACTCTCCCTATGAGTTGTGGATGGTTGGATACGTAATTCTTGAGTCAGGTCATCGTCATGGTTGGACACTTGTACTAGTATCAGGTCACCATTATCCATTTAATATATGAGCCACTTCCTGAGGCGATGGCGCAACATGCTATATACCATGGGTCCGGTCTATGAGCTTGTTTCTTGACCTAAGTAACTTGGTACCATGTTCATTTGCATACATGCATGTATAATACTGTATACTCATATTCTCGTAGTGAGCGTGTTAGGATCTCTTCCAGTTATTTTCTATTATCTGGATACCCTATTCAATGGGGCAGATTGCAGGTAGTTCACCTATGGATGAGAAGTTTAGGTGGTGACCAAGGCTGGATGGCAGGGTTGACCACTAGGTTTTGCATACCTGATATCTAGTTTATTTTAAGTTTTGCATTTACTGTCATTAAGATTATTTATTGATTAATTACATGATTAAGCTTTTGATTTTTAGGTGATCATGGTGCAGGTCACTACATAATCTTAGCATTACGTCCCAACCTGCTCAGATTGGCGCCTGGGATATGCTGTATGAACCTGCTCAGACTGGCACCTAGGACATGAGCTGTAGCCTCTGGGAATCAAACCGCTGGACCCAACCACTCACTCCTAACTGGAAATGGATATAGGATGTCCCTGAGAATACACTAAAGCCTGCATGACCCGTCGGTTAGAGTAATTCTCAGTGCCCCGACCGTCCAACAGGGCTGAGCGACTGGTAAGTGCATTTTGTGTGCATTATTTCGTGATAGGTTTTGTCTATTTTGTGTGCATTCATGTTTTTTTTATGTATTTTAGACTTTTAGTGCATGTGTGTGTATTTCACTTCTCGGGTTAATTTTGTAGGAAAATGAATTGTTGAAGAGTGAATTACGGAGCAACTTTGTTCAAAAAATCAAATTTAATTTTTAAAAGGTTGAAATCCGATCTCTACCATTCAGAATGAATTTCAAGATGTTTTGAAGCTATTATCCAAATTTTAGCTTGATCCGACAGCTAGATCTCCAAATATGAATTTTTCAAAATCTTTGCTCGTAGCAGAAATTTTGTCCTGCGCGCGTTGCTGATCCAGACTCTGTTTTTTTGTTCAACGCGCGCGCGCGCATGTTCCCCCGTCAGATTTGTTCCGAAAAGTCTTTGTTTTAGAAGGAAATTAAATGGTTTGAGTTCCAAACCATATAAATAGAAGATATATCATATTTTTGGGGGTTCCAAAGTTCCAGAAAGCATACAACAACACAAAGGGAGGCGGCTTCAGTCTTTGGAGAGAAGATTTCTCTTTTCTTTTCTTCTTCCTTTTATTTTAAAATTATTGTTTTCAATTATTGAGTAGTTTAATTTCAACCAAGACGGCGTGATTGGACCGAAAAAATTTATGTAGAAAACTTTGATGTTTATTTTGGATTTTTCAGAGTTGATTTTATTTTATTGATTGTCAGATTTATATTTGTCTTATGAATAGTCTGATCAGCTGTTTGCTTGCATGTTAATTGATTCCAAGTCGACAGAGGAGGAATCGATTTTGATCACTCTGATAATTAACATATTGTAAAATCAACTAGAAATAGAATTTGGTTTCAGTGTGCGGTTTAGTTGTTTACTGAATTTTCGCAGTTATTAATGCATTAAAATTTGATTAGAATTACGAAAGATTAGTTCATCAATATTTGAATAGGTTTGATTGTTCTAGAAATAGTCCTTTTAACAAATTAGGAGAATTCTCGTGAATAAAGATTAAATCTGAGTCCTGAATCGAATACATGTTACATGATTTGTTCGGTACCTACGTGTGTCTTGGTTGTCTTTATTTTAATTATTTTTATCTTCATTTACTTTTATTCTTATTTATTAAAAAAATTTTATTTTATATTCTTATTTTATTTAATTCAAAATCCTTTCTATGATTTTGTCTAGATTAAGCTAAATAATTAATTCTTGAGAATATACTGCAGTCGCTGTGGGATCGATACTTGGACTCTCAATCCACTTTACTATTACTTGACCTGGTACACTTGCCAGTAGATTTATATCACAACGATTTAGCCGGTCAGCGACCTTACTCAACTGGCCCATCTCAAAAGATGTATAGGCACAATATGACATGAAAATGCTGCATAATATATAAATGTAATAACATGCAATCATGGAACAAAAAAGCAACACATAAGCATGCATACTCGCTGGCAATCTCAGTCAGTACTTACGTACCGTACTAAGGCAGTCCTAGAAGCATCCATCTAAGTTCCAACCCTACCCTCCAGCACTACGATGCCAAATACCAATGCATAATCTATTATGCTCTAAAAGTCTTAACTAAGCTATTACATACACCCTAATATTTTTAGGGATCCAAAGTTATACTTGCGTCCATCGTCAACCCGTTGATGGCGACAGCCCCCAAAACTTGGACCCAACTCCTCTACTATCCTCGTAGCGCTTCGCCACTCCTTGCCTTCCAAGAGGAATCCTATAACACCCCAAAACTGACTAAAAAAAGCTAGGAACGAGAGATAGAAGATGGAAGTGAGCGAGGGAAAATGAGCCTTGGCATCACTTTTTATAAAAGGCGTTCAGAACCTATGATCGCATGATCAGAACATCCGATCCTTCCATCCGATCTCTCTCAGCCAACACGTGTCCTTCCTTCTAGAGGCTGGCTCCCGACAATACGATTGGAGCTTCCGATCTTGATGATGTCACTACTTACATAATATTTTGTACAACTGGAATATGGTGACGATCGGAGCTTCCGATCGCAGTTCGGAGCTGATATGAATCTAGAAGGTGCTCAAAGATTCATATTGTTCCAAGATTTGCTTCATGATTTACATTCAAGAGTTGAAGGGTTTGGAATTCATGGAAATCAAGTTGGAGTACTTGAAGATCACTATGAAGGATGCTACAATGTTATTGAAGTGAAAAGAAGTCAAAAGAGTGGAGAAAATGTCGAAGAGAATTCAAAAATATGCAACACATCCCGAGACGTATGCGCGCCCGCGCCTAGTCCACGCGCGCCCGCGCTCTGTCTAGCAATTTTGCAGTTTCGTGGATAGAACTTCATGCGCGCCCGCGCCTCCCTGACGTGCGCCCGCGCCTTCGAATTTTACACACAGTTCGGCATGTTGTGTGTGTGCGAGACTTTTTGATATTTTGGCATTATTTTCTATATTTTGAGTCTTTTAATTATACTAGGAAACTTTCTAGATGATATCTTTGATATCTTTAGGCTATATTTTGCGTTATCTTTTATTTTTTATTGTAAACTATAAATACTTTTGTTTTATTTCATTAATAATAATTCAGATTCAGTTTATACAAAAATTATTGAAAATTCTCTCAAGAATTTTATTCAAAGCTTTGCTTTGTTCTTCAAATCAAACTTTCTCAGTTAATTACTTGGAAACGTTTGTCGATTGTTTCTCACTGAAGATTGTCAGATACAAGTTTATCTGAAGGTTTTCTTTGGTTTCAATTGTTGTGGTTTCAGTTGTTAATCGTACCGTCGATTAAAGGTGGAAATCCAAAACCCTATCAATTTTACTTGTTTCAAAGATTGGGCAAAACTTTGAGTCTTTTGTTTATTGGTTAGAGGGTGCGATTCAAATTGTAATCGTGTTTGCTAATCTTACACAACAAGATTCATATCAGGAGCTCCCGAACATACCTGAGCTTCCGAACTGGAGCTATGGCTCCGATCTGTTCGGAGATTCCGAACCCTTTTCGGAGCTTTTGATCTACTCGAAGATAAAAGCTCCTACCAGACCAATTTCAATCTTTCTGGATCCATTTCTCAATTCCTTTAACCTATTTGAAAATCTTTTAATCATTTTTTAACTCTCTTAAATATGATTACTTTATTAATTACCATTTAATATTTAATTCTAAATACATGTCACTACAGAGTATCTATTAGTATAGTTAATACTTTTAGAGGATAAATAGTGATACAATGATTGTCTGCTTATAGGTTTGGACTATAGGAATTGTTTGCTTACTTTGAGGTACAGACGTACTATCAGAGATACCTTGTGTAGCGACCTAACCCGGATCCACTACTAAACAAAAATTAAAGCTTAAATAAGCATGCAATAAAACCGTAATTAGATAAAAGTTGCAAAAACTTAACAATTACAAATTAAACAACCCGGCAGAATACAACCGGTGAAAATCCATAAAAACAATATACAACTCAATCGAATAAAACTTGATAAAATATAACCTAATAGCTAATCCCATTGCCACATCGTGGTCAACATTTTAAAATCTTGTAGGATCTAACTGCAACTTCCCCGTATAATTGGGTGTCCAGAAAACACAGAAAAACTGGACATGAGCATAAGGCTCAACACGTTAGTACGCGTAAACATACAAATATGATGCATGCAAAACACAATGGCTGCATATCCATATCTGGGATCCAAACTGCTCAGACTGGCTCCTAGGACATGAGTTGTAACCTCGGGGAATCAAACCACTTGGTTCAACCACTCACTTCTACTGGACGTGGATATAGAATTTCCAAGGATCACTAGGGTCGGCGCAAGCCGTCGGTAGGCAAGACCCTCAGTGTCACAACGTCCTAACAAGGGTTGAGCGACTCTACACGGGCTCATCTCAAAGAGGCATATGCTCAATATCATATGAACATGAAGCATAATTTCTCAAAGCACTAACATGAAATCATGGCACATAAATGCAATACATAAGCATGCATACCCGCTGGCAATCTCAGTCAATACTTACGTACCGTAATAGTATACTCATAGATGTCCCCGCATCTACAGTCTAATCACTACAATGAAAAATAACCATGCATTACTAATAAAGCTCTAAAAGCCTTAATTTAGCTAATGAATACATCCTAATAATTTTAGGGATCTCGAACCATATCTGCGTCCGTCTTCAGCCCGCTGATGGCGATTTTCCGAGAACATGGGCACAACTTCGTTACTACTCCGGAGACAAATCCGCCAACTTCCGGACCTACTTAGGTGATTAGAACACATAAAATAATCTATTAAAGGAGAGAGGATGAAGTTGGAGAGATGCACCAAATGAGGCCCTCGTACCCTCTATTTATAGCCGGAGTTCGGATGATCTGAACCCCTTATTGAGATCGTCAAATCTTTCATGTTTGACACATGTCCCTACTAGCACTTCTGATGGTCCAAACTAGACTTCGGATCGTCTGATATCATAAATACATCTTCCGTGACGTCTCTCACTCTTGTAAACCTGACAACTTTACTTCAGATTGTCCGATCTTTACCTTTGGATGGTCCAATATCTAGCCACATGTTCAACCAATTACATGAAACCGACCACCTGTCCTAGCTTGGGTTCGGATCATCCAATCTCCTAGATTGGATCATCCGATCTCACCAAGCTTCCGAATTCAATTCTAGCTTTCAAAATCTCAATTGTTCGGATCATCCGAACTAATGATCGGGTCGTTTGATCTTGCTCCCTTCTGAACTTGATCAGAGCCTTGAACTCTACATCTTCGGATGGTCCAATCCTAGGGTTTGGATTCTCCGATCCACCCAATCACATGAAACCTTCCAGGCCATTTTCGGACGTCCTGAATCCGATTTTCAACTCCTTAATCCCAATTGGACACTCCTTAATCATGTTTTATCAACTCTAAACATGGTTACTTGATTAATTACCATTTCATCACTAATTCTGGATTTGGGTCACCATACCCTGGTTGAGTATGCATTTTCTATGATTGCATGTTTTATGTGGCATTGATTATATATGAATTTTGATAAGTGCATTTTATGCACTTAAAGTGTATATGGTTTTACTTGACTTTTGGAATTTATTGGTAGATATTGCGTGAAGTTGTTGTTGTTTTTGTGTTTGTAGGGATTTGTGGACTTTGATGAGTATTTAAAGGAATTGAGCCTAAAAGATGAAAGTTTAAAGGAAGAACCAAGAGTTGAAAAAGAGAAGAAAAAGACTGAATTCGAGCTTAAGGCGCGCCCGCGCCGAATGAGGGGCGCCCGCACTGTTATTGAGGATTTTAA